>NC_061070.1:2290470-2400581 GCF_021917145.1 Hypomesus transpacificus | reverse complement strand
TTATAAACAAGTCACAAAGATATGTAATGCATGCTGCTATGTGGTGCCATGCAGCTCATGTCCTGGACTGTGAAAGGAGGAGGTGGAACAAGAGGGGGAAAGGTGAAGGGGAGAGGAGGAGGAGAAATGGAGGGAGAGGAGGAGGAGGGGTGAAGGTGAGGTATGTAGGAGAGATGCATGGAGAGGAAGAGAGGAAGATATGCAGGGAGAGGAGAAGGAAAGGAGGAGAGATTCAGGGAGAGGAGGAGGAGAGATGCAGGGAGAGGAGGAGGAGAGATGCAGGGAGAGGAGGAGGAGAGATGCATGGAGAGGAAGAGAGGAAGATATGCAGGAAGAGGAGAAGGAAAGGAGGAGACATTCAGGGAGAGGAGGAGGATAGATGCAGGGAGAGGAGGACGAGCAGAGATGCAGGGAGAGGAGGAGGAGAGATGCAGGGAGAGGAGGAGGAGAGATGCAGGGAGAGGAGGAGAGATGCAGGGAGAGGAGGAGGAGAGATGCAGGGAGAGGAGGAGGAGAGATGCAGGGAGAGGAGGAGGAGGGGTGCAGGGAGAGAAGGAGGAGAGATGCAGGGAGAGGAGGAGGAGAGATGCAGGGAGAGGAGGAGGAGGAGAGATGCAGGGAGAGGAGGAGAGATGCAGGGAACGGAGTAGGAGGAGAGATGCAGGGAGAGGAGGAGGAGAGATGCAGGGAGAGGAGGAGGAGAGATGCAGGCAGAGGAGGAGGAGAGATGCAGGGAGAGGAGGAGGAGGAGAGATGCAGGGAAAGGAGGAGGAGGAAAGATGCAGGGAGAGGAGGAGGAGGAGAGATGCAGGGAGAGGAGGAGGATGAGAGATGCAGGGAGAGGAGGAAGAGGAGAGATGCAGGGAGAGGAGGAAGAGGAGAGATGCAGGGAAAGGAGGAGGAGAGATGCAGGGAGAGGAGGAGGAGAGATGCAGGGAGAGGAGGAGAGATGCAGGGAAAGGAGGAGGAGGAGAGATTCAGGGAGAGGAGGAGGAGGGATGCAGGGAGAGGAGGAGGAGGGATGCAGGGAGAGGAGGAGGAGGAGAGATGCAGGAACAGGAGGAGGAGAGATGTAGGGAGAGAAGGAGGAGGAGAGATGCAGGGAAAGGAGGAGGAGGAGAGATGCAGGGAGAGGAGGAGGAGGATAGATGCAGGGAGAGGAGGAGGAGGAGAGATGCAGGGAGAGGAGGAGGAGGGGTGCAGGGAGATGAGGAGGAGAGATGCAGGGAGAAAAGACAAATGCAGGGAGAGGAGGAGAGATGCAGGGAGGATTCAGACTCTGTATCCAAAGCTCTCTACCTTGCAAGTCAGCTTTCATCAATGCTACTGTCAGCAAAAGCATGAGGAGCGGAAAAGGCAGAATATACCGTCTGTTAGTAACAACAGCAGAGTGAAGAAGAAGAGAGGGAGAGAACGAGAGAAAGATATAAACTAAGAGAGAGGGGGAGAGAGACGAAGGCAGAGAGTGAATGACAGAGAGAGAAAGAGAGTTGAGGGCAGAGAGAGAGAGCTATGAAACAGATACGAAGATATATACAACAGAGAGAGGGAGAGAGGGAAGGAGGGAGGGAGAGCAGGATGGAATGGCAGAGAGTGAATAAAAGACAGACAGAGAGGGAGAGAGAGAGAGAGAGAGAGAGAGAGAGGAACAGAATAGAATGGAGGGATGCAGGATGCCATGGGACACGTTCACAGATGAAAACAGACATGCTGTATAGATAATGTAGTATAGATACTGTAGTATAGACATAATAGTATAGATACTGTAGTATATTTAATGTACTGTAGATACTGTAGTATACAGTGTTTCCCACAGGTTAAAAAGCTATTTGTGTCGGGGGGGGGGGGGGGGGGGGGGGGTTTCAAACACAGAACTTTATTATATTAAATATGAATCCAAAATGATTCACACCTTCACAAAATCAACAACAACAACAAACCAATAATTTCTGCATATGCAGGTAGCAACGCTAGTGCTAAATAACTATTTAAATGGTCGGCTCCATGACGCAGGGTAAGTAGCTAGCTCCTGAGACTTCTCACCAAAAGAACGAAGGGGAAACTTCGATTAAGACATGCTCGTAGGTACTTAACGAAAAGTAGCCTCAACTTTCCTCGACCGTTAGCTACGGCTCTAATGCTGAAGGCTCGCTGATATAGCTGTCTGTCTTAATTGAACGGTGTGTGTATCGTAACGCATGCCGACGTTGTGACTGTGTGTATGTGAGAAAGACGCGTGAGATGGAGGAAGAGCAGGGAAAGGAAATGCAGCTGACAGAATACGCTGCGTGTTTTAACCTAAATAGTGTCAAAAAAAAGTTTTTATGAAACGCAATATGTGGCGTCCGGGGTTTATTCTGTGGTGCACCGCCACAAATTAGTCTATGTGTGGAAAACACTGGTATACATACTGTAGTAAAAATACTGTAGTATACATGAGTAGTATAAATATGTAGTATAGACAATGTAGTATAGACACTGTAATATAGATACTGTAGTATAAATACTGTAGCATAGATACTGTTGTATAGACACCATAGTATAAATACTGTAGCATAGATACTGTTGTATAGACACCATAGTATAAATAATGTAGCATAGATATGTAGTATAGATAATGTAGTATAGAAACTGTAGTATAGATAATGTAGTATAGCTATGTAGTATAGATACTGTAGTATTGATAAAGCAGTATAGAAATGTAGTATAGCTACTGTAGTATATATATATGCAGTATAGACACCGTATCATAATATAGTATAAATACTGTAGTATAGACACCTCGGTGTGTATACTGCGGTATAGATACTATAGCATAGATACTGTGGTATAGATATTGTAGTATAGATACTGTGGTACAGGTATGTAGTATAGATACTGTCGTATAAGTAGTATAGTATAGATACTGTGGTATAGATAGTGTGGTAAAGATATGTAGTATAGATACTGTGGTATATATAGTGTAGTATATATACTGTGGTATAGATAGTGTAGTATAGATACTGTGGTTTAGATAGTGTAGTATATATATTGTGGTTTAGATAGTGTAGTATAGATAGTGTGGTATAGATAGTGTAGTATAGATATTGTGGTATAAATAGTGTAGTATATATACCGTGGTATAAACATTTACATTTAAACATTTAGTCATTTAGCAGACGCTCTTATCCAGAGCGACTTACAGTAAGTACAGGGACATTGCCCTCGAGGCAAGTAGGGTGAAGTGCCTTTCCCAAGGACACAACGTCATTGGCAAGGCCAGGGAATCGAACCAGCAACCTTTGGATTACTAGCCCAATTCCCTAACCGCTCAGCCACCTGACTCCCCGGTATAGATAGTGCAGTATAGATACTGTGGTATAGTGTAGTATAGACACTGTGGTATAGATAGTGTAGTATAGATAGTGTAGTATATATACTGTGGTTTAGATAGTGTAGTATAGATAGTATGGTATAGATAGTGTAGTATAGATACTGTGGTATAGATAGTGTAGTATAAATACTGTGCAATATATAGTGTAATATAGATAGTGTAGTATAGATACTGTGGTATAAATAGTGTAGTATATATACTGAGGGATAGATAGTGTAGTATAGATACTGTAGTATAGATAGTGTAGTAAATATACTGTGGTATAGATAGTGTAGTATAGATACTGTGGTATAGATAGTGTAGTATATATACTGTGGTATAGATAGTGTAGTATAGATACTGTGGTATAGATAGTGTAGTATAGATACTGTGGTATAGATAGTGTAGTATAGATACTGTGGTATAGATAGTGTAGTATAGATACTGTGGTATAGATACTGTGGTATAGATACTGTGGTATAGATAGTGTAGTATATATACTGTGGTATAGATAGTGTAGTATAGATACTGTGGTATAGATACTGTGGTATAGATACTGTGGTATAGATAGTGTAGTATATATACTGTGGTATAGATAGTGTAGTATAGATACTGTGGTATAGATACTGTGGTATAGATAGTGTAGTATAGATACTGTGGTATAGATACTGTGGTATATATACTGTGGTATAGATAGTGTAGTATAGATACTGTAGTATATATACTGTGGTATAGATAGTGTAGTATAGATACTGTGGTATAGATACTGTGGTATAGATACTGTGGTATAGATACTGTGGTATAGGCCCTGGCACAGTCCTGGGCCCTTTGATGTAGCGGAGCCCAGTCACTCCCAACACATCGGCATCTGTTCCAGTCTGGAAGGGGGGGGGGAGCGGCCTACTCTATAAGTGTTGATATTATTATTATTGTAATCAAATATTATTATTGTTCACTGTGTCTGGTAGCTGAAATGTGGTTGTTTCACACTGTGTCTGGTGAACACAGATCATTCCTAACTCAGTTAAAACCCTGCACTTCGGATGTTGATCCTTTCTACACGCTCTGTCTGTCGCTCTGGATAAAAGCCTCTGCTAAATGACTAGTGACTATATGGTGTTCATGCAACACCAGTCATCCATGACTCAGCACACTGCTCCACACACGCGCACACACATTACATTTGATCATTTAGCAGACGCTGTCATCCACAGTGACTTACAGGAAGTACAGGGACATTCCCTCGAGGCAAGTAGGGTGAAGTGCCTTGCCCAAGAACACAACGTTGTATCGCACGGCTGGGAATCGAACCGGCAACCTTCTGATTAATAGCCTGATTCCCTAACCGCTCAGCCATCTGACGCCCTACACACACACGGGCGCACACACACGGGCGCACACACACACGGGCGCACACACAAACGGGCGCACACACAAACGGGTGCACACACACACAGGAGTGCACACACACGCCAGGGAAGGGTGTGACAGGAACACTTGGAATTTACATGACACAGATAAATAACCAATCATGGAGCATTGGAAGACACATTCTATATGGGGAGGAGGGTATGTGTCTGGGAGTGTCTGCAGAGCTACACTGCCCCCTGGTGTCTGGGAGTGTCTGCAGAGCTACACTGCCCCCTGGTGTCTGGGAGTGTCTGCAGAGCTACACTGCCCCCTGGTGTCTGGGAGTGTCTGCAGAGCTACACTGCCCCCTGGTGTCTGAGCATGTGCAGAGCTACACTGCCCCCTGGTGTCTGAGCATGTGCAGTGCTACACTGCCCCCTGATGTCTCACCTTCGCAGCCGCGGTCTATCTGGCCCACGCAGGCCAGCGCGTCAGACAGCAGATCAGGCAGCCGGCCGTTCAGATCCACAGACGCCAGACAGCCCTGGAAGCCCTCCCTGGCATGCACCAGCTTAGGCAGGTCCTTATACATCTCCTTGGCAACACCGCCAATATAGAGGTCACCTGGAGGGGGTCAGGGAGGGGACAGGGTGAGAGACGAGACAGGGTGAGGAAGGGGACAGGAGGGGGAGAGGAGGGGTTGAGGGAGGGGGAAGAGAAGGTGGTCAGAACATAGTTACATCAGCCCCTTGTACACAGCCTGTTAAAGGAGGAAATGGAACACGGAGTCATTGTTGTATCGGTCTCAAGCCGTCAGCGGAGGTATTCAAGGAGCCGAATCACGTCTGGTTAAAGACACAGCCGGGATGGACCGACTACACATGGATGTGCCATGCCCTACCCTACCACACGGATGTGCCATGGACTACTCTACTACATGGATGTGCCATGGACTACCCTACCACACGGATGTGCCATGGACTACCCTACCACACAGATGTGCCATGGACTACCCTACCACATGGATATGCCATGGACTACCCTACCACATGGATGTGCCATGGACTACTCTACTACATGGATGTGCCATGGACTACCCTACCACATGGATGTGCCATGGACTACTCTACTACATGGATGTGCCATGGACTACCCTACCACACAGATGTGCCATGGACTACCCTACCACATGGATGTGCCATGGACTACCCTACCACACAGATGTGCCATGCCCTACCCTACCACATGGATGTGCCATGGACTACCCTACCACATGGATGTGCCATGGACTACCCTAACACATGGATGTGCCATGGACTACCCTAACACATGGATGTGCCATGGACTACCCTACCACAAAGATGTGCCATGCCCTACCCTACCACATGGATGTGCCATGGACTACCCTACCACATGGATGTGCCATGGACTACCCTAACACATGGATGTGCCATGGACTACTCTACCACATGGATGTGCCATGGACTACCCTACCACATGGATGTGCCATGGACTACCCTACCACATGGATGTGCCATGGACTACCCTACCACACAGATGTGCCATGGACTACCCTAACACATGGATGTGCCATGGACTACCCTACCACATGGATGTGCCATGGACTACCCTACCACACAGATGTGCCATGGATTACCCTACCACATGGATATGCCATGGACTACCCTACCACATGGATGTGCCATGGACTACCCTTCCACATGGATGTGCCATGGACTACCCTACCACACAGATGTGCCATGGACTACCCTACCACACGGATGTGCCATGGACTACCCTACCACACGGATATACCATGGACTACCCTACCACACAGATGTGCCATGGACTACCCTAGTACCACATGGATGTGCCATGGACTACCCTACCACACGGATGTGCCATGGACTACCCTAACACATGGATGTGCCATGGACTACCCTAGTACCACATGGATGTGCCATGGACTACCCTACCACATGGATGTGCCATGCCCTACCCTACCACATGGATGTGCCATGGACTACCCTACCACATGGATGTGCCATGGACTACTCTACCACACAGATGTGCCATGGTTAAGCCAGGGAGTAGTCCTTAAACATTTTCATTAATTGCTAAAGGAAAATGGACTGTTCATGAAACATAAAGGGAAAGGGAAACACTGACTGAACCGGAATCTGGAACATTTTCAGGATCTGGCCTTTGTGGTAAATATCCCTGACCATTTGAACACCACACCAACTGCAAAGTTGAGATAAACTTTGTACTATGATGACGTTTGTGCATTTCAACAAAAACTCATCAACGATGGCAACATGGATCGATTCAAGATGAAAATATCAGAACTGAAGACAAAATATCAGTAGTGTTTTCAAATACGGAACTTCAGCTAAAAATCGCCTAAAATTGAGTTGATTGACTTACAGTGCAGTTATGTGGTAAAAAACTAATTTGCCAATGTTGACTTGCACACATTCTATCAGCATTGCCTCTGTGAGTCTGTGCATGTTTGGAAGTACTTCATCTACACAATGAACATAAATAAATCCAAAGTGTGCTCTCGCTTATCACATGCTCACTGAAATGACATTATGAAAGTGTCAATTGCTCCAAGACTCCTGATATTGAGAAGTTGGTTGAAGCCAAGACGTGTCAGACAGTTTTAAACAGTAACCATATACTGACCTCAGTTGAGTGCTTCTGTACTGTACTGATCTTTTCCCAATTAGCATCCAAAAATGTTTATTAAAAAAAGCTGATGTTGATACTCAGAATGTCTACAATCAGTATTAATCAATTTTGATATTTTCACAGATATGTATTTTCTAATTTGTTGATCTGTATTTTTTATCAGAAACGATGTCTCTGATGATCCCAGATTCTTTTCCATTGTGCATTTGCTGTTGCCTTCATCTTCTCCTTGAAATACAAATGTCAATTTAAATTTAATTTAATAAATTACAATTGAGGATGAAATACTTTTGAATGAAAATGTCTGTGTGATGTGGTGAAATTAGGTCTGGTCCAGTTAGATCCTTCATGTTGTGTTCATGTGTCTCTGCCTAGATCCTTCATGTTGTGTTCATGTTTCTCTGCCTCTTATGGCTGTTATAGGAACATGTCCCTTAGGATGTCCTGTTGGGTAAAACGTGTCCGGTTCCATCTTGTTCAGATTTTTCTTGGCCTGCCTCAGGTGATATTTTAACCAATGTGGCCCCCGACCCCAAAGGAGTTCCACACCTCTTAATGAGCTCTGCTGCTGTGTGGCAACACTGACCTCTAGTGGACAATCTAGAGTCATGCAGTGAAACAGCCTGACACTGTCTAAATGTGCAGCATCTCTGGTGGAGGATCCCATTTACTGCAGAGAAGCTGCATCATATTATCTATGTCTCTTTCTAAAACTGGTTGTTCCCATCCTTGAATGTGATTGGCTATATCGCATTCCATGCCGTTGTAAAATCCAGCATAACCTCACATGTTGTCCTCATAACATTCTTTAACATTCCATATTACTGCGCATCGAATATTTCAAATTGAAAAAGACGGCAAAGATGTCCATCTGGCTGTGGCGTGGCAACGATTTATGTAGGAACTATACTTTGTAGTAGCGGAAGAATTACGGTTTATTATTAAACTATTTTGTTTCTAATTGTTTGTATTGATGAAACCATATCAAATATTTGTAGTAACAGTTTTAGAAAAGCAATAAGCCCCGCGAGTCCGTGGTTTACGCTGATTTTAGAACAGGTAAGGGGGTTTTCTAACAACTCCCCTTACCTGTTCTAAAATCAGCGTACGCCACGGGGCTTATTGCTTAAATTTACAGTAGCATACATGTGGTTTTTAAATACCCTCACAGCACCTCTAACTTCCTCCATCTCCCACTACCCCACCCCAGACCCCTCCCCCTATATCTAATACACCCTCCCTCCCCCCAGCCCTTCAGACAGCCCTCCCACCTGCCCCCCTGCCCAGTGGCCAGACTCACCCTTCAGGTCCAGGTTCTTGGCCCCCATGGTGGTCTGGGTGGTGACCTTGGTGTCGATCTTGACGGTGTGCAGGTTGTTGGTGTCTCTGGAGACGAGGACGTTGTGCCAGTGGTTGTCGTTCAGAGGCTTGTTGGAGTTTCCCTTGATGAGATGGGCTCCGTTTCCCAGATCCGACACGTAGTGGAGGTACCTGAGTGATCGCAGCGTTATGGACCAGCCCACAGCCTCAACACCACTACAGCTACAACTGGTATCACCCTAGTCTCCTCACATATCTCCTGCTGGTCTCTCCTAGTCTGACCTCATCATATCTCCTGCTGGTCTCTCCTAGTCTCACATCATACATCCTGCTGGTCTCTCCTAGTGTGACTTCATCATATCTCCTGCTGATCTCTCCTAGTCTCACCTCATCATATCTCCTGCTGGTCTTTCCTAGTCTCATCTCATTATATCTCCTGCTGGTCTCTCCTAGTCTCACATCATACATCCTGCTGGTCTCTCCTAGTGTGACCTCATCATATCTCCTGCTGGTCTCATAGTCATCTCATCATATCTCCTCCTGGTCTCTCCTAGTCTCAACTCATCATATCTCCAGCTGGTTTCTCCTAGTCTCACCTCGTCATATTTCCTGCTGGTCTCTCCTAGTCTCAACTCATCATATCTCCTGCTGGTCTCTCCTAGTCTCACCTCATCATATCTCCAGCTGGTTTCTCCTAGTCTCACCTCATCATATCTCCTGCTGGTTTCTCCTAGTCTCATCTCATCATATCTCCTGCTGGTCTCTCCTAGTCTCATCTCATCATATCTCCTGCTGGTTTCTAATACTCTGTCCCAGTCAACCCTAGTCTCTCCTAGTATACTCTAGTTTCTTCTAGTCTCTCCCCATCATATCTCCTGCTGGTCTCTCCTAGTCTCTCCCCATCATATCTCCTGCAGGTGTCTGCTCGTCTCTCTCTCCAGTCCCACCTACCCCTTGACCAGCTCCACCACGATGAAGTCATTGCCGTCGCCGCTGTTGAAGAGGATGAGTCCGTCAGAGGAGGTGGTCTTGAACTGGAAGAACAGGTGCATGGAGTAGTAGGCCTGCAGGGTGGTCAACGACACGTAGCTGGAGCGCGACTTGAAGGTCACCGGGTCGGCCACGATGCTCTTGAAGCCGATCACTGCGTTGAGCTCGCAGTACTCAATGTCTCCGTTCTTGCAGAGGTCGATGTAGGCCAGGCCGTTGAAGGAGAAGCTCTGGAGGTGGCCGATGAAGTTGGAGGGTACGAGGGACAGGAAGCGCTTCTCCGTCACGATGCCTGTCTCCAGGTTGTGGAACTCCAGCTGAGTGTGGTCACCTGCCATCTGACCTGGGGGAGGAAGGGGGTTAGGTGGAGGTACAGAGTGTGTTGGAGGAGGGGGCAGGGTTTGGTGGGGGGAAGGAAGGAAGGGAATGAAAAGGGGCATGGAGGAGAAGAGATAAGGAGGGAGAAAGGACATAGAGATAGAGCACGTGTGTGACAGAGAAGAGTGGAGGAGAAGGAGGGTGTAGGAGGAGGAGGGAGAAAGTAGGAGGAGGGGAAGGAGGGAGAGAAGGGGAAGGAAGGAAGGGAGAGGAGGGAGAAAGGAGGAGAAGGTTGTAAGAGGAGGAGGCAAATGAGGGAGAAGAGAAAGGAGGAAGAGGGAGAAGAGGAGGAGGGAGAGGAGAGAAGGAGAGGAAGAGGAGGGAGAGTGGGAGAGTTGGAGAGGAGGGAGAGTGGGAAGAGGAGGGGAGAAGGAGAGGAGGAAAAGGGAGGAGAGGAGGAGGGAGAGGAGAGGGAGGAGGAAGGGAGAGGGAGGAGAGAGAGAAGGAAGGAGGAGAGAAGGAGGTACCTTCCACAGCAGGCAGGTCATCCACGGTAAGCTTCAGGTTCTTGCCTCTCCTGAACACCCTGACAGTGTGCCACTCGTTATCATTCAGGTTCTGACCCGCAAATAAAGTCTCTGGACCCTTACCTGTAGAACAGCCCAGAGGGAAGTTAAAACACACATACATAAAACACCTTCCTACACACATACTTACATGCTCATAAACACACACACACTCATACACACACACTTACATGCTCATAAACACACACACTCATACACACAAGCTTAGTCAGACACTCAAACACACACAGTCATAAACACACACACACACAGACACACTAGGAGTACATGAGCAAAAGTGAGCAAATAACAGGAAAGACAGACAAAAGGAAAGAAAGAAGGTAGAGAAGCAAGACAGAGAGAGAAAGGGACAAAAGAGAGGTAGAAAGAAGAGGGGAGAGAGGAGAGATGGATAGAGGTGGGATGAAGAGAGAGGAGAGATGGATAGAGGTGGGATAAAGAGAGAGGAGAGATGGATAGAGGTGGGATAAAGAGAGAGGAGAGATGGATAGAGGTGGGATTAAGATGGGAGAGAGGAGAAATGGATAGAGGTGGGATAAAGAGAGGGGGGAGGGCGATGGATATAACCAGCCTGACCACTATAACCAACCTGTAAATTGCCTGACCACTATAACCAACCTGTAAATTGCCTGACCACTGGAACCAGCCTGTAAATCCCCTGGGGTCTCATTTATAAAGGTTGCGTACGGACAAGGCTGAAAATGTGCGTACGCCACTTCCCACGCAAAGGTTGTGATTTATAAAAAACGAACTTGACGGGAAAATGTGCGGTCCTCCACACAAGCTCTTACCCATCTCAGAATCAGAATGGGATTTATTCGCCATGAAAGTTTGCACAGACAAGGTATTTACTTTGGCAGGAAGGTGCATACAATAAACCTATAGGAACCTAAAATTTAAATATGTGGACTATCTGTACTAAGGGTACATAGGGTACATAAACTTAGCCTGGCTGCCAGCCCAACTTCTCCCCGCCACAAAAAAATTTGGTCGGGAAGTTGGGTCTGGAGGGTCTCGTATTGGGGACCAACTACAGAAAACCAGAATCTGGGCGAACCAATGAAATTGCCAGGGCGGGCTTTATACGATGATGGACAGATGATCAACAGTAACGTAATCACCCACGACACAAAAGAGCGCTTAGGTTGAATTTGTTTTGAACAAACATGGCTACCGCTGGAGATCTGGGATGTTATGATTCTGCCATCGAGTCTGTTTTAAAAGACATCGACAGCGCATTAATTTTGAAAGAGGAACAGAGAGACGCAATCAAGGCATTTGTCGATGAAAAATATGTTTTTGCAGTCCTTCCTATGGGATTCGGTAAAGGTTTAATTTATCAGCTGGCCCGATGGTCCGGAAAGAAGATGGGACACAATGAAAACCCAGTGGCCATTGTGGTTTCTCATTTTCTTTTGTGGAGTTGTAATCCTAAACGGAGAACTTGTTCGTATATGCATTGCCCTTTATTGTTTAGCTCAAAAAGGTTGACCGTGTGAACAAGTACTCCCCCTACCCTTAAATTAATTTTACAACACAGGCAAAAATCGTTTGTATTCATTCTTCAAGCATACTTCAAGTCTGCTTGCAGTTTAGTCAGTAAAGATTTAGCTGCCTCTCAGATTAGTTCTGTTGACAACAACTATGAGGCGCTTGACATACGTCACATAGTCTGTTGCTCTGATTGGTTGTAGATCTATCCAATTGAGCGAAGAGGCATTTGTTTTCCAGGCTCGTTTGAAACAGGCCCCGTAGTCAAAGCCCAACGGAGAGTTCTCAGACTCATATTCTGACTAGAATTATGAGTATGACAACGTCAGGCTAACATAAACTAGCAGTACTAAGTGGAATTAGAATGAAATAAAATGTACAATAAAATAAAATATAAGTTACCAATTACAATATAAATACAAATATTATAAAAAATACAAATGTACACGATACAATTGTGTAAATGTAATGTGTTTTAAGCAGGAAGTCATTAGAGTCAGTGTGGACCCTTGGCCTTGTTGAAGAGGCCAACAGCGGAAGGGAAAAAACTTTTTGTGGCGTGAAGTATTGGTCCTGATGCACCGCAGCCTTCTGCCGGAGGGGAGTGACAAACAGGGAGTGTCCAGGGTGGGAGGAGTCGACCACAATCTTCCTCGCTCGCCTCAGGGTCCTCGAGGTGTGCAGGTCCTCGAGGGAAGGCAGATTGCAGCCAATCACCTTCTCAGCAGTGTGGATGATAAACTGCAGCCTGCTCTTGTCCTTGGAAGTGGCAGCAGCGTACCAGATGGTGATGGAGGAGGTGAGGATGGACTCAATGATGGCTGAGTAAAGTGCACCATCATTGTCTTTGGCAGGTAGAATTTCTTCAGCTGCTGAAGGAAGTACATCTTCTGTTGTGCTTTCTTGGTGAGGGAGCCGATGTTCAGTTCCCACTTGAGGTCCTGGGAGAGGATAGTGCCCAGGAAGCGGAAGGACTCTACAGTGTTGACTGGGGAGTCACTCAGGGTGATGGGGGTGAGTGGGGCTGTGCTCTTCCTGAAGTCCACAACCATCTCCACTGTCTTAAGAGCATTGAGCTCTAGGTTGTTCTGGCTGCACCAGGTCACCAAGTTGGCCGCTTCCCACCTAAAATCAGCAGGGCTCTTAAGTTTTGAAGACAGGCAAGAGTGACATTCTCTCCCCCTCCCCCCCCCCCCCCCCCCCAAAGTTAATTAATTGCTTTTTACCTGACATCTTTGAAAGGCAGCAATGATTAATGCATCCATGGCCAGGATATAATAATAAAATATGACATTATTTTAAAAGTTAAAAGAATCGGGCCTATTTACATCCCGCACTGGGTTCGATCCTGCCACCTCTCACATCCCAAGCGCCGCCACTACCAACTACGCCAACGAAAAGCTAGACGACCATTGATGCGGGTGGCGTTTTACTTACCTGACGAGTGAGTTTCACCGATACACACCGGCTACATCTATGAACTACTTGTTCTGAGCAGGTGTTGTCAGTGAACAGGCTGTAAAACTGTTGGTTAAGAGACTCGTGAAAAACTGATGCTAATAATCTGGGATTTTTTTTTTTACAGCAGTCAAGTTGTCATTGTTTGTGTCAAACAAGTTGTGAATTTGTTGTAACATTAAAACAGGTGATCATAACTGTGATCAAAGTGATGCTCGAGCTCCAGCGGTTTGCTTTGTAGGTGAACAAAACTTTCGGAAGACGTAGCAGAATCCAGAAAAATGACAGGATATGCTTTTTTTCCATTGGTTGTTGCATTAAATCTTACCCAGATACAATGGTGCTATTTTCCGATTGACTATTGTATAGACCCTTTCTTTTTTTGTTTGGCTAATAAGTGGCAGGCTCAACTAAGAACTCCAGGGGAGACGCGCTTGACTGCCGGTTCCATAGTGAGAGTGGGGCGGCCAGAGGAATTTTGGTTGGGTGCTGCGGCATATTAAATATATTATAAATATTTTTTTGGGCGTGAGAAATACAATGTGTGGCGGGAAGGCGTGACTAAAGACCAAAATGAGTGACTGTCACTCTCAATGCGTGACAATTGAGAGCCCTGAATCAGACTCGTCTCCACCAGAGATGAGCCCAATAAGGGTGGTGTCGTCCGCAAACTTCAGGAGTTTGACGGATGGATGACTGGAGGTGCAGCTGTTGGTGTATAGGGAGAAGAGCAGAGGAGAAACGACGCAGCCCTGAGGTGATCCGGTGCTGATGACCGGGAGTCAGAGACTAGTGTTCCCAGTTTAACGCACTGCTTCCTGTCAGACAGGAAGTCTGTGATCCACCTGCAGGTGGAGTCGGGCACGTTCAGCTGGGAGAGCTTGTCCTGAAGCAGGGCTGGGATGATGGTATTAAAGGCAGAGCTGAAGTCCACAAACAGGATCCTGGCGTAGGTTGCTGGGGAGTCCAGGCCTACGCACATTTTTGAGACTGCGAATTGGCGACGCAGATTACCTTAAACTGTAGTCAGACAGCAGAAAGTAAATGTGTGAAAAACGATTACTCTTAATATTTTTATGTTTTATTTTCTTGAACAATCAAACTCAAATTTTAGATCAAAATTCAGCGCTGTCTCACCATCAGATTGTCCACTACGGGAGTGTAGGAGGGGGAGATGCCCCGACTGCATGGAATACAGGATAACATCACATATCCTACCTTTACATAACTCCACAACACAGTGTATCACTAAATATATTTCTTTAATACTGTTCATATATCATCATATGTCAAAAACTGGACATACAGCCGTTAAGCTCCTGTGCAATTGCTACACTACGTCCTCGTTATCAGTTCAAACTTTAATACTGTTCATGACAAAACCGGCATGAAGAAACGTGTGAATATGCTGCCACTCGCACTGTTTTTTAAGTGGTGATCCTGCTGCTGTGGCCACCAAATAATGTAGGTTTTGTTCTTGTAATCTTTTTTGTTCTTTACCCACCTGTCGCCATGAATCACTGTAAAGAACAATCGCATGCCGGGGTCATTAATATACTGGATTAGCATTCATGAGGTGCATTGACCATTTATAGTAAAAAATGGGCACGCTCAGGGCGGGGTAAAATGCTGATTCACGTACGCACACCTGTGGGTAATCTGGGTTTTATAAAGGGAACATTGCTTACAGGCAGGGGCGGTCTTTCCTACAGGCGAGGTGTAGGCGGTCGCCTAGGGCGCCACTCAGAGGGGGGCGTAAAAAAATGCGCCCAGCAAAAAAAAAATATGCTGGCCATTATTTTTTGCGCCCCCTTCTATATTTCCAACCAATATTTTGACATTCAATAAATAAATCTAACATTAGGGTAAAATGACCCAAAAATCGAAGCTAGCCAGTGACTTGTGACGTTCCTTGTTATTGCCATTCAGTCGAAACATCAGTTCAAGTTCAGCTGAACCACAATTTGCGTCATTTTGGAGGTCGAAGCCGGCTGTCGGCGCCGCCGGTGCTGCATGAAGTCGAACACACCTATTTTCTCAGGGATTTTGTTCTTTATTTCATGTTTGTTCATTGCTGCGATCGTTGTTGTGTTTATTTGAAAGGAATGCAGTCTTGCAGGGTAAAATAGCATTTGAAAGTGAAAAGGGTGAGAGTCAGATGGCTGAGCGGTGAGGGAGTCGGGCTAGTAATCAGAAGGTTGCCAGATCGATTCTCCTCGTGCCAAAATGACGTTGTGCCCTTGGGCAAGGCACTTCACCCTACTTGTCCCGCGGGGAATGTCCCTGTACTTACTGTAAGTCGCTCTGGATAAGAGCGTCTGCTAAATGACTAAATGTAAAGTTGCAATTCCGTTTTCGTGCAAAATCTTTTTTATTTTTTTGGGAGGAAGGGGGGTTTGGGGGGGAGGGTGTCACGAGTGATGCTCGCCTAGAGCGCCAAATGTAGTAGGGCTGGCACTTTTCAGTTAAAATTTGCCATGTTTCATAGCCAGTTAAAACTTTGCGGATGGCCTGCACATTCTCACATCAAGTAAACTTTTAGACATCACACTGTGTGCGTGAAAACCAGCGTACGCAATCTTTTCGTGCGTACGCAACGTTTATACATGAGGCCTCTGGTCACTAGAACCAGCCTGTTAACCAGCCTGTATACCAGTCTGACATCTAGAATCAGTTGGAGTGGGAGAGGTGTGGGGAGGGGGAGGGGTATTGTGGCATGGCAGACACACTTAGGTTAGGTTCAACCAAACAGGAAGTGAGAACACATGGTTCCACGTTTATCTGCCATTAGTAATGTTAGTAAGTACCTGTTCAGGTGCATCACAAAGCTCCTCCTGATAATCCCTAGTAGCCCATCCAACCCTCTCAGTAACCATGTACACCTTTAACCCGTTAATGAGTAGCATCATAAATATGTGATTGTTTGAATGTGGGTCCCCTAGCGTAACATCACAGATTTTGAACATCCCCATTGAATATTTTCTGATATACAAAAACGATGTGACAAATGCTTTAGTATGGCTTCAAATTGTACTAATGAGAAGGCTAACAGGTAGCATGGTAGTAGCATTGCTACGAGTATTATGCTAGCTAACTTAGCCCAGAAGCTAACTAAAGCTAGCTAGCTATCGTTTCGGAAATATGACTTGCGCTGTGGGGACTAGGGCTGTCCCCGACTAAGATTTTCTTTGGTCGACAAAGACTCGACTAAAACATCTGAAAATCGAAATTTGAAACGCTTTTTTTTCTCAAAAAAACAAAACAACATACAAACATTTTCGCAATCTGACTCAATGGCTGCTGGACATTGATTCAGCCGTTAATAGCCTATTAATAATGAGGCTCGTATCACCAGTCCGGTTGTAACCGAATGCCGATGGTATTTAGTATCTCTTACAATGTACTACAAATAAAAAATATTGTTTGTTTAACATGCAAATCATCAGAGCGCGCTTATCACTGCCTGAATTTGCAGCATGCGAACTTACGCAGAAGCTGAGTGGGGAACGGTGCAACAGAGAAAGATTTTGTTGTTTTGGCCGGAGAAGATTGTCATTCAATTTGGATGTGATTCATAGGCATATTCGACGGCGTTACCATGAGCGAAGTAGAGCTAGGCCGATTTACGTTTTTCAGGTGGTAGGCTACATCATATTCGACGTCAAATATGAAAAATAAACCGCTGTTGGCAGAGTTTGCATTCAACGTTTTTCGAGTCACCCGGTACTTTGTAAATGTAAATGTACTCTAATGACATGCTGCCATATCACAGATGTCTTTGCCATTTTGACTAATAACACCGACAAAGTAGGCTATGGCAGAGTTTGTAGTTCTGCAGCCAATTGTGCTTGTGCCGTGTGCAAAATACCAAAACAAAACAAAGTGCAGATTAACGAAAAGGAAAATTGTAACACCTTTTCTTTTAAATAAAAATGTTTTCCGCTTTTTTGAGTTTAATTTTTTTCTTAAATAATATAATTTACAATTTATGTAGAACATTTAGTTAATTCAGCAATGATGAGCAATGATGACACAAGCGGGAATCAGATCTCACACTGCCATACGGCAGCTTGATAAAAAAGATCTTAGTCGACCAAGAGCATATAAAGCAGAAAATCGACTAGTCGAATAAGTGGGGACAGCCCTTTTGGGGACCATTGGAAATATTTTGAACTCATTCAATTAAAGGTTAATATTAGAACTAACTCAGCTAAAGGTTAATAATTAGTCTCAACTCACTCAACTAAAGGTTCATATTCATCTCAACTCACTCAACTAAAGGTTCATATTAGTCTCAACTCACTCAACTAAAGGTTCATATTAGTCTCAACTCACTCCACTAAATGTTCATATTAATCTAAACTCACTCAACTAAAGGTTAATATTCATATCAACTCACTCAACTAAATGTTAATACTTTAGTCTCAATCAATGAGAGCTACATACCTTTTGACATTAATATCATAAAGTAAGAATTTTATTATATATTTATTATGGAATAATTCACCTATCAACTGAAAATAACCTAAGCTAGCCTATGACTAACATATAATTATTAGTTAATAACTAGTAAATGATCTAACAATAATGTACATTGCTACATGCTGGTGAGTCATCCAGCAGAGGGCAGTTGAGATCCATATTCCACACTTTTTTTTACCTCCACCTCTAACAATCCCCTCATATAACCCGATCCTCTATAACTACACCCTCACATACCCTGAGCCTCTATAACTACCCCCTCGAATACCCCGATCCTCTATAACTACCCCCTCGAATACCCCGATCCTCTATAACTACCCCCTCGAATACCCCGATTCTCTATAACTACCCACCTCATATACCCAAACCTCTATAACTACCCCCCTCATATATCCTGATCCTCTATAACTACCCCCTCGTATACCCTGATCCACTAAAACTACCCCCCTCATATACCCTGATCCTATATAACTACCCCCCTAATATATCATAATCCTCTATAACTACCCCTTCATAAACCCTGATCCTCTATAACTACCCCCTCATATACCTTTATCTCCACCTTGTAGTCTTGTCACCCCCCCCCCCCCACCTGCACACACTCTGAACTACAGTACCCAGAACCCATCCAATATGACGTTTTCTGCTGCTGCTTCACACACACACACACAGACACACTCACACCCACACACACACCACTAATCCTGAGGAACTGGCATTTGCATAATCCGGGTTCTTTCAGTAATTGCATTACAGAATCTGAGTTGGCAGCAGACAAGTTGTAGCAGACTACAGACACTCCACTAGAGCCCCCTCCCGCTCTCACTTTTCCTTTCACGCTGGGTTTCCTTCACCCTCCTTCCCTGCATCCCTCTCTCTCTCCATCTCTCCCTCTCTGTGGATAGGTCCCACTCTGGGGCTTGTGGACTTTCTGGAGTGGGTCATGAATAATGAGCACGGGTCATAAGTGATGTTTCAACATCAGTCATATCGTCATCATGGATGTTCTGAACGACACGTGACGAATCATGTTCCTGTCACTTCATGTCAGGTTGAGTGGAGGCGGGAAGGTGGGGTGAGGGCCGAGGAATTGAACAACCCCCACACTGACACCCTACTGACTGACTGTGTGTGTTACTGTCAGGCCCACTGTAGCTCTGGTTCTGTCATTAGGGTGAAGGTGTGTATGTGTGTGTGTTTGTGTTTCATGGGGGAGGACACAGAGAGAATAAGACAGCTAGAAGGAAAGAATAATGGCAAGAGAGACAGAGATGGAGAGAGAGGGAGGGAAAAAATATATTTTTAGGTAGTTGTCACACGGCAGCTGTTAAAAGTGTTTAAGCTGAAGTGGCAGAGTTTTGTGCAGGCAGCTTGGGGCAGCCTCTGAGATCTGGGGTGCTAATTGACAGTGATGGGCACCCCTCCACCCCCCCTTGCAACACAACGCCTGACAATTCATATTAATTAATGCCTGAGAAAACGAGGGCAAGATATAATAAGGAGAAAATATGGGGAAAAAGGGAATTGATGTTGCAGCTCCTGGATGTTTAAACAGCAGTCTGCTGCTGAACTGCACTTCTGGAGAAACTCTCCAAGAACCTCTGTTAAAGTCCCTTCATCTGAGACTGAGCCAAACATCTCTCTCCATCTCTCCTTCTCTGTCTCTCTCTATATCTCTCTGTCTCTCTCTCTATATCTCTCTCTCTCTCTCTTTCTATCTCTCTGCGTCTATATCGCTCTCTCTCTCTGTCTCTATTTATATCTCTGTGTCTCCCAAAATGTGGAGGATTCCTCTCTGTTGTCACGGTGATTAATCACGTCTGATTACAGAGCTGTGGTCGTCACAATGCCAACACGTGTGTGAGTCTGTCAATCATTCAGAGACACAGCTCACAACCAGTCAAAACACGTCACATGACTGTCCGCCAGGACGTCTATCAGTCACACAGCTAAACTGTGAGCTGGTAGGCCAGTCTGTCCGGAACATGTGTGTGTGTGTGACAAGATACCTCTCCCCTCCTCCCCATCTCCTCCCCCCCCACTCCCTCCCTCTGCCTTCATGCCTGACCAGGCAGGTTAATGAGAATAATTAAAATCACTCTGGCTTTTCTTTTCTGTCATGAAAAGACTCCCCAATTTACAGACAGACAGTATTCACAGACAGATAGACATTTATCAAGGGGAACAGTGGGAGAGGAGGGGCGAGGAGAGAGGAGGAGGGGTGGGGGTGAAATGATGCGTTCTAGGACAGACTGTTTAGATCTAGGAGCGTCAGGGTTCGTTAATTAGCAACAACAGACGTTTACTCTCCTCATTAAATCCACTCCTCCTTCCTCTACTGTGTCACCTATGCACCTCCTCTCCTCTATCCTCTCCCCACCTAGCCCTCTACTCTCTGGTTTAATTTCAGGAATTCTAACTAGACTCACAACTACAAGTGTTCAACTGTCCCTATATTGAACTGAGCCAGTGTGCCTGGTCTCTGAGTCTGTGGAGGAGCCGTGTGCTGTGAAGGCACAGCTGGAGGAGAGAGCGGGGAAGGAAGACAACCATTCAGATCCATACAGGAGACACATCACAGTTAGAGAGATACACAGAGAGAGACCCTGAGGGAGGAGATACAGGAGAAGGAGAGAGAGAAGAGGAGAAAGAGGAGAGTGGAAAGAGAGGAGAGACAGGAGAGCAGAGACAGGAGAGCAGTGAGGAGAGAGGAGAGATGAGAAAAGAAAAGAGAGGAGAGAGAAGAGAGAAGAGAGAAGAGAAGAGAGAGGAGTGAGGAGAGAAGGGAGGAGAGAGTAGAAGAGTGAGAGGACGTGAACATGAACTTACTGGAGGAGCAGTTAATCCTGATACAGTCTAGACGGGGGAGAATAGAGCACATGTGATTCCTTCAAGGAGACAACTGCAGCATCAAATATACCCCCCACCCCCTGGGGACGACACGCCAACACACCCCTCCTTTCATAACCCCTCTGCCCCAGCCCCAGGACTAGGGCCTGGGCAGGGTTATCTGCTCCAGGACTAGGGCCTGGGCAGGGTTATCTGCCCCAGGACTAGGGCCTGGGCAGGGTTATCAGCCCCAAGACTAGGGCCTGGGCAGGGTTATCTGCCCCAGGACTAGGGCCTGGGCAGGGTTATCAGCCCCAGGACTAGGGCCTGGGCAGGGTTATCTGCTCCAGGACTAGGGCCTGGGCAGGGTTATCTGCCCCAGGATTAGGGCCTGGGCAGGGTTATCTGCCCCAAGACTAGGGCCTGGGCCGGGTTATCTGCTCCAGGACTAGGGCCTGGGCAGGGTTATCTGCCCCAGGATTAGGGCCTGGGCCGGGTTATCTGCTCCAGGACTAGGGCCTGGGCAGGATTATCTGCCCCAAGACTAGGGCCTGGGCCGGGTTATCTGCCCCAAGACTAGGGCCTGGGCAGGGTTATCTGCTCCAGGACTAGGGCCTGGGCAGGGTTATCTGCCCCAAGACTAGGGCCTGGGCAGGGTTATCTGCTCCAGGACTAGGGCCTGGGTAGGGTTATCTGCCCCAGGATTAGGGCCTGGGCAGGGTTATCTGCTCCAGGACTAGGGCCTGGGCAGGTTTATCTGCCCCAGCCCCAAGACTAGGGCCTGAGGCTGGGGCAGATAACCAAGGTCAAAGCAGGCCAGACAGGTCAAAGTGGTCTTCAACCCTGGTCCTCAGGGTCCACTGTCCTGCATGTTCCTAGATGTTTCCCTACTCCAACACACCAGATCCTAATGAATGGGTCGTTATAATGCTTCTACAGAACATGGACAGTGGGTCCTGAGGACCAGGGTTGAAGACCACTGTGACCTGTCTGGTATGTTGGGGTTCTTTTTACACCCCCCGCCTCCCGTCTCTCTCTCTCTGACCGTCCCTACCCCCGCCCCCTGCCTCCTCCTATAGGGTGCCAGCGTGTCGTCAACCTCAGCAGAAGAGCGGCCACATACAGCCTGGGAGCCAATCACAGAACCCGCACTGGGAACGCTCTGGAAGGGGATGGGGGAGACTGGGGTCAAGGGGGTAGGATTGGGTAGGGGTGGGGGGTAGAGGGTCGAAAGGCAGGGTGGGGGAGAGGATACAGGGTATAGAGGCAGGGTGGGGGGAGAGAGGCAGGGTGGGGGTGGGGGAGAGGATACAGGGTGGGGGAGAGGATACAGGGTATTGAGGCAGGGTGGGGGGGAGAGAGGCAGGGTGGGGGTGGGGGGGAGAGAGGCTGGGTGGGGGAGAGAATACAGGGTATGGAGGCAGGGTGGGGTGGGGGGGGAGAGGCAGGGTGGGGGAGAGGATACAGGGTATAGAGGCAGGGTGGGGTGGGGGGGAGAGAGGCAGGGTGGGGGTGGGGTGAGGCAGGGTGGGGGGTAGAGAGGCAGGGTGGGGGTGGGGAGAGAGGCAGGGTGGGGGTGGGGTGGGGAGAGGCAGGGTGGGGGTGGGGTGGGGAGAGGCAGGGTGGGGGTGGGGTGGGGGGTAGAGAGGCAGGGTGGGGGTGGGGTGAGGCAGGGTGGGGGTGGGGAGAGAGGCAGGGTGGGGGTGGGGTGGGGAGAGGCAGGGTGGGGGTGGGGTGGGGAGAGGCAGGGTGGGGGTGGGGTGGGGGGTAGAGAGGCAGGGTGGGGGTGGGGTGAGGCAGGGTGGGGGTGGGGAGAGAGGCAGGGTGGGGGTGGGGTGGGGAGAGGCAGGGTGGGGGTGGGGAGAGGCGGGGTGGGGGTGGGGTGGGGGGTAGAGAGGCAGGGTGGGGGTGGGGTGGGGGGTAGAGAGGCAGGGTGGGGGTGGGGTGAGGCAGGGTGGGGGTGGGGAGAGAGGCAGGGTGGGGGTGGGGTGGGGAGAGAGGCAGGGTGGTGGTGGGGTGGGGAGAGGCAGGGTGGGGGTGGGGTGGGGGGTAGAGAGGCAGGGTGGGGGTGGGGTGGGGGGTAGAGAGGCAGGGTGGGGGTGGGGTGGGGAGAGAGGCAGGGTGGTGGTGGGGTGGGGAGAGGCAGGGTGGGGGTGGGGTGGGGAGAGGCAGGGTGGGGGTGGGGTGGGGAGAGGCAGGGTGGGGGTGAGGTGGGGAGAGGCAGGGTGGGGGTGGGGTGGGGAGAGAGGCAGGGTGGGGGTGGGGTGGGGAGAGAGGCAGGGTGGGGGTGGGGTGGGGAGAGGCAGGGTGGGGGTGGGGTGGGGAGAGAGGCAGGGTGGGGGTGGGGTGGGGAGAGAGGCAGGTGGGGGTGGGGTAGAGCGCCCCTGCTGGGGAGAGGGTCTGTGTGCTCCAGGGCAGTAAGCAGAGACCCGCAGGCTCAGAATGATGAAGGACTCTACCCTCCTTTACCACTCCACACAGCAGCACAGGGTGTGTGTGCGTCTGTGTGGGGGTTATACATGTGTGTGTTATATGTGGATGGATGTGTCTGAGTGTGTGAGTATGTGTGAGTGTGTTTGAATATATGTGGATGGATGTGTCTGAGTGTGTGTGTGTGTGTGTGTGTGTGTGTGGGGTACCTAGGTTGACGGTGAGTCTCACGCGCCCCGCCTCCAGCTCCAGACGTAGGGTGTCGGCCGAGTCACGTGACGTGGTTGCCATGAGAATGCCGTAGGCCCGCTGGGAGCGAAAGCGTAGCGATACATCCTCAGCTTCTGTATGCATCACCAACGGCAACTGGATCTTCATAAACTTACTGCCATCATAGCTGAGTATGGTAGCATCTACAGGGGGGGGAGAGGAGGAGGAGGGAAAACAACAGGAGAAAGGGTGGTATTACTGATCACTACAGTGGATGGAGAGCTGAACCACTAGTGGTGAGACAGCTAGCTCTAGTGAGACAGGCAGACAGCTAGCTCTGGTGAGACAGGCAGGCAGCTAGCTCTAATGAGACAGGGAGACAGCTAGCTCTAGTGAGACAGGGAGACAGCTAGCTCTAGTGCGACATGGAGACAGCTAGCTCTAGTGAGACAGGGAGACAGCTAGCTCTAGTGAGACAGGGAGACAGCTAGCTCTAATGAGACAGGGAGACAACTAGCTCTAGTGAGACAGGGAGACAGCTAGCTCTAGTGCGACATGGAGACAGCTAGCTCTAGTGAGACAGGGAGACAGCTAGCTCTAGTGCGACATGGAGACAGCTAGCTCTTGTGAGACAGGGAGACAGCTAGCTCTAGTAAGACAGGGAGACAGCTAGCTCTAATGAGACAGGGAGACAGCTAGCTCTAGTGCGACATGGAGACAGCTAGCTCTAGTGAGACAGGGAGACAGCTAGCTCTAGTGAGACAGGGAGACAGCTAGCTCTAATGAGACAGGGAGACAACTAGCTCTAGTGAGACAGGGAGACAGCTAGCTCTAGTGCGACATGGAGACAGCTAGCTCTAGTGAGACAGGGAGACAGCTAGCTCTAGTGCGACATGGAGACAGCTAGCTCTAGTGAGACAGGGAGACAGCTAGCTCTAGTAAGACAGGGAGACAGCTAGCTCTAATGAGACAGGGAGACAGCTAGCTCTAGTAAGACAGGGAGACAGCTAGCTCTAGTGAGACAGGGAGACAGCTAGCTCTAATGAGACAGGGAGACAGCTAGCTCTAGTGAGACAAGGAGACAGCTAGCTCTAGTGCGACATGGAGACAGCTAGCTCTAGTGAGACAGGGAGACAGCTAGCTCTAGTGCGACATGGAGACAGCTAGCTCTAGTGAGACAGGGAGACAGCTCGCTCTAGTGAGACAGGGAGACAGCTAGCTCTAATGAGACAGGGAGACAGCTAGCTCTACTGTAGTGAGACAGCTAGCTCTACTATAGTGAAACAGGGAGACAGCTAGCTCTACTGTAGTGAGACAGGGAGACAGCTAGCTCTACTGTAGTGAGAAAGGGAGACAGCTAGCTCTACTGTAGTGAGACAGGGAGACAGCTAGCTCTTTAGAGACAGCTACTCTACTGTAGTGAGACAGGGAGACAGCTAGCTCTAGTGAGACAGGGAGACAGCTAGCTCTACTGTAGTGACACAGGGAGACAGCTAGCTCAGGAACCTGGGAGAGTGAACAAGTTAACTCCAGGACAGGTGTAATGTTGTACATCACACAAGTAAATATATTATCATCAGTCTGAAGTAAATACCATTCCCATTAGGGCTCCTGTCGAGAAGCATAAATATGTATTTATGTAAACATGCTTTTCTCAGTGTGAATGCAGCTGCATCAGCATGTGGTGGAACATGTATCTATGTGACAGACAGGGTAGAAGGAGGACAGATAGACAGATAGGCAGACAGACAGGAACAGAGACAGGGTAGAGAGGAGGAGGAGAGATAGACAGACAGACAGACAGGAACAGAGACAGGGTAGAGAGGAGGAGGACAGATAGGCAGACAGACAGGAACAGAGACAGGGTAGAGAGGGGGAGGACAGATAGACAGACATCAGTCCCGGACATTTTGGACGTGGGAGGAAAACTGTCTGTCTGTTTAATTAAAACCTCTCATTCAGAAAGGGTGAGAAGCAGGATCTCTCTGCTCTTCCCATCCTCCTCCCTTCCTCTCCTCCTCCACTCCAACTCCCCCGCCATTTGCAGTGGCGGTATTCTCCCGGCGGGCGGTGTGTTATGCGCAAGCTCGCCATGGCAGGATAATTTGTCTGACAGCTCCTCTGCCTACCAGCCTACCAGGCAATCTGGAGACATCACAACAGCAGGCACTGTGCCATCATCCCTCCCTCCCCCGCCACACCTCACCCAGCCTCCACAGATTCCAGTCTGACAGCAAGAGAGGAAGACAGAGAGAGAGAGAGAGAGAGAGAGAGAGAGAGAGAGAGAGAGAGAGAGAGAGAGAGAGAGAGAGAGAGAGGAAGAGAGAGAGAGAGAGAGGAAGATAGAGGAAGAAAGAGAGAGTGAAGGAAGAGACAGTGTGAGAGAGAGAGAGAGAGAGAGAGAGAGAGAGAGAGAGAGAGAGAGAGAGAGGGGGAGAGAGAGAGAGAGAGAGAGAGAAAGGTGGACATCCAGAGTGTTTATCTATCCCCCTAACCTCCGCCACCAGAACCTGTCTGTCAAGCTCCAACAGTTCTTTTTTAGTTCATCTACAGTCAATCTGGATTACAGGTGACACTAGGAGACAGTCTAGGAGCTCTACTCTACCATCTCTCCTCTCTACCATCTCTACTATCTCCCCTCTCTACCTCCTCTACCATCTCTCCTCTCTACCTCCTCTACCATCTCTCCTCTATACCATCTCTCCTCTCTACCTCCTCTACCATCTCTCCTCTCTACCATCTCTACTATCTCCCCTCTCTACCTCCTCTACCATCTCTCCTCTCTACCTCCTCTACCATCTCTCCTCTATACCATCTCTCCTCTCTACCTCCTCTACCATCTCTCCTCTCTACCATCTCTACTATCTCCCCTCTCTACCTCCTCTACCATCTCTCCTCTCTACCTCCTCTACCATCTCTCCTCTATACCATCTCTCCTCTCTACCTCCTCTACCATCTCTCCTCTCTACCTCCTCTACCATCTCTCCTCTATACCATCTCTCCTCTCTACCTCCTCTACCATCTCTCCTCTATACCATCTCTCCTCTCTACCTCCTCTACCATCTCTCCTCTCTACCTCCTCTACCATCTCTCCTCTCTACCTCCTCTACCATCTCTCCTCTCTACCTCCTCTACCATCTCTCCTCTATACCATCTCTCCTCTCTACCTCCTCTACCATCTCTCCTCTCTACCTCCTCTACCATCTCTCCTCTCTACCTCCTCTACCATCTCTCCTCTCTACCTCCTCTACCATCTCTCCTCTCTACCTCCTCTACCATCTCCCCTCTCTACCTCCTCTACCATCTCTCCTCTCTACCTCCTCTACCATCTCTCCTCTCTACCTCCTCTACCATCTCTCCTCTCTACCTCCTCTACCATCTCTCCTCTCTACCTCCTCTACCATCTCTCCTCTCTACCATCTCTCCTCTCTACCTCCTCTACCATATCTCCTCTCTACCATCTCTCCTCTCTACCTCCTCTACCATCTCTACCATCTCTCCTCTCTACCTCCTCTACCATCTCTCCTCTATACCATCTCTCCTCTCTACCATCTCTCCTCTCTACCTCCTCTACCATCTCTCCTCTCTACCTCCTCTACCATCTCTCCTCTCTACCTCCTCTACCATATCTCCTCTCTACCATCTCTCCTCTCTACCTCCTCTACCATCTCTCCTCTCTACCTCCTCTACCATCTCTCCTCTATACCTCCTCTACCATCTCTCCTCTCTACCATCTCTCCTCTCTACCTCCTCTACCATATCTCCTCTCTACCATCTCTCCTCTCTACCTCCTCTACCATCTCTACCATCTCTCCTCTCTACCTCCTCTACCATCTCTCCTCTCTACCTCCTCTACCATCTCTCCTCTCTACCTCCTCTACCATCTCTCCTCTCTACCTCCTCTACCATCTCTCCTCTCTACCATCTCTCCTCTGTACCTCCTCTACCATCTCTCCTCTCTACCTCCTCTACCATCTCTCCTCTCTACCTCCTCTACCATCTCTCCTCTCTACCATCTCTCCTCTCTACCTCCTCTACCACCTCTACCATCTCTCCTCTCTACCTCCTCTACCATCTCTCCTCTCTACCATCTCTCCTCTCTACCATCTCTCCTCTCTACCTCCTCTACCATCTTTACCATCTCTCCTCTCTACCTCCTCTACCATCTCTCCTCTCTACCTCCTCTACCATCTCTCCTCTCTACCTCCTCTACCATCTCTCCTCTCTCCCATCTCTCCTCTCTACCTCCTCTACCATCTCTACCATCTCTCCTCTCTACCTCCTCTACCATCTCTACCATCTCTCCTCTCTACCATCTCTCCTCTCTACCTCCTCTACCATCTCTACCATCTCTACCATCTCTCCTCTCTATCTCCTCTACCATCTCTCCTCTCTACCTCCTCCACCATCTCTCCTCTCTACATCCTCTACCATCTCTCCTCTCTACCTCCTCTACCATCTCTCCTCTCTACCTCCTCTACCATCTCTCCTCTCTACCTCCTCTACCATCTCTCCTCTCTACCATCTCTACTATCTCCCCTCTCTACCTCCTCTACCATCTCTCCTCTCTACCTCCTCTACCATCTCTCCTCTATACCATCTCTCCTCTCTACCTCCTCTACCATCTCTCCTCTCTACCATCTCTACTATCTCCCCTCTCTACCTCCTCTACCATCTCTCCTCTCTACCTCCTCTACCATCTCTCCTCTATACCATCTCTCCTCTCTACCTCCTCTACCATCTCTCCTCTCTACCATCTCTACTATCTCCCCTCTCTACCTCCTCTACCATCTCTCCTCTCTACCTCCTCTACCATCTCTCTTCTATACCATCTCTCCTCTCTACCTCCTCTACCATCTCTCCTCTCTACCTCCTCTACCATCTCTCCTCTATACCATCTCTCCTCTCTACCTCCTCTACCATCTCTCCTCTATACCATCTCTCCTCTCTACCTCCTCTACCATCTCTCCTCTCTACCTCCTCTACCATCTCTCCTCTCTACCTCCTCTACCATCTCTCCTCTCTACCTCCTCTACCATCTCTCCTCTATACCATCTCTCCTCTCTACCTCCTCTACCATCTCTCCTCTCTACCTCCTCTACCATCTCTCCTCTCTACCTCCTCTACCATCTCTCCTCTCTACCATCTCTCCTCTCTACCTCCTCTACCATCTCCCCTCTCTACCTCCTCTACCATCTCTCCTCTCTACCTCCTCTACCATCTCTGCTCTCTACCTCCTCTACCATCTCTCCTCTCTACCTCCTCTACCATCTCTCCTCTCTACCTCCTCTACCATCTCTCCTCTCTACCATCTCTCCTCTCTACCTCCTCTACCATATCTCCTCTCTACCATCTCTCCTCTCTACCTCCTCTACCATCTCTACCATCTCTCCTCTCTACCTCCTCTACCATCTCTCCTCTATACCATCTCTTCTCTCTACCATCTCTCCTCTCTACCTCCTCTACCATCTCTCCTCTCTACCTCCTCTACCATCTCTCCTCTCTACCTCCTCTACCATATCTCCTCTCTACCATCTCTCCTCTCTACCTCCTCTACCATCTCTCCTCTCTACCTCCTCTACCATCTCTCCTCTATACCTCCTCTACCATCTCTCCTCTCTACCATCTCTCCTCTCTACCTCCTCTACCATATCTCCTCTCTACCATCTCTCCTCTCTACCTCCTCTACCATCTCTACCATCTCTCCTCTCTACCTCCTCTACCATCTCTCCTCTCTACCTCCTCTACCATCTCTCCTCTCTACCTCCTCTACCATCTCTCCTCTCTACCTCCTCTACCATCTCTCCTCTCTACCATCTCTCCTCTCTACCTCCTCTACCATCTCTCCTCTCTACCTCCTCTACCATCTCTCCTCTCTACCTCCTCTACCATCTCTCCTCTCTACCATCTCTCCTCTCTACCTCCTCTACCATCTCCCCTCTCTACCTCCTCTACCATCTCTCCTCTCTACCTCCTCTACCATCTCTGCTCTCTACCTCCTCTACCATCTCTCCTCTCTACCTCCTCTACCATCTCTCCTCTCTACCTCCTCTACCATCTCTCCTCTCTACCATCTCTCCTCTCTACCTCCTCTACCATATCTCCTCTCTACCATCTCTCCTCTCTACCTCCTCTACCATCTCTACCATCTCTCCTCTCTACCTCCTCTACCATCTCTCCTCTATACCATCTCTCCTCTCTACCATCTCTCCTCTCTACCTCCTCTACCATCTCTCCTCTCTACCTCCTCTACCATCTCTCCTCTCTACCTCCTCTACCATATCTCCTCTCTACCATCTCTCCTCTCTACCTCCTCTACCATCTCTCCTCTCTACCTCCTCTACCATCTCTCCTCTATACCTCCTCTACCATCTCTCCTCTCTACCATCTCTCCTCTCTACCTCCTCTACCATATCTCCTCTCTACCATCTCTCCTCTCTACCTCCTCTACCATCTCTACCATCTCTCCTCTCTACCTCCTCTACCATCTCTCCTCTCTACCTCCTCTACCATCTCTCCTCTCTACCTCCTCTACCATCTCTCCTCTCTACCTCCTCTACCATCTCTCCTCTCTACCATCTCTCCTCTCTACCTCCTCTACCATCTCTCCTCTCTACCTCCTCTACCATCTCTCCTCTCTACCTCCTCTACCATCTCTCCTCTCTACCATCTCTCCTCTCTACCTCCTCTACCACCTCTACCATCTCTTCTCTCTACCTCCTCTACCATCTCTCCTCTCTACCATCTCTCCTCTCTACCATCTCTCCTCTCTACCTCCTCTACCATCTTTACCATCTCTCCTCTCTACCTCCTCTACCATCTCTCCTCTCTACCTCCTCTACCATCTCTCCTCTCTACCTCCTCTACCATCTCTCCTCTCTCCCATCTCTCCTCTCTACCTCCTCTACCATCTCTACCATCTCTCCTCTCTACCTCCTCTACCATCTCTACCATCTCTCCTCTCTACCATCTCTCCTCTCTACCTCCTCTACCATCTCTACCATCTCTCCTCTCTATCTCCTCTACCATCTCTCCTCTCTACCTCCTCCACCATCTCTCCTCTCTACATCCTCTACCATCTCTCCTCTCTACCTCCTCTACCATCTCTCCTCTCTACCTCCTCTACCATCTCTCCTCTCTACCTCCTCTACCATCTCTCCTCTCTACCTCCTCTACCATCTCCCCTCTCTACCTCCTCTACCATCTCTCCTCTCTACCTCCTCTACCATCTCTCCTCTTTACCTCCTCTACCATCTCTCCTCTCTACCTCCTCTACCATCTCTCCTCTCTACCTCCTCTACCATCTCTCTTCTCTACCATCTCTCCTCTCTACCTCCTCTACCATCTCTACCATCTTGACAATATCTGCTGTGTTATTTAGGTGTTCCCTTACATTTTTGGAATAGTGGTAATGTAATAGTTATATATAGTGTATGGAGGTGCATGCAGTCTATTAAAGTTCTATTCTGTATTGGACATCTCTGTGATGTCCAATAGCATCCTTAGATTGTTGCCAAGGTCGTACTAATCAGCTGCCACTCATCTCACTAGTCACTCAGTCAAGTTCAATAACAAAACTACTGGAGCTCACCATCATCCTCTCTCTGTCCCTTTCTCTATCCCTCTCTTTACCCTCTCTCTACCCCTCTCTACCCCTCTCTCTATCCCTCTCTCTACACCTCTCTCTACGCCTCTCTCTACCCCTCTCTCTACCCCTCTTTCTATCCCTCTCTCTACCCCTCTCTCTACGCCTCTCTCTACCCCTCTCTATCCCTCTCTCTACCCCTCTCTCTGTCCCTCTCTACCCCTCTCTCTACCCCTCTCTCTGTTGTAGAGGCGCTGAGGAGGATGATTGGGCTCCAAGTCTGGTCATGGCTGGTTGATTTGATGAGCCTATCGGTTAGCAGGAGAAGACAGCCAATTAGAGGGCAGCATGGCAGGCAGGACGTGACCAGGGTGACACAGGAAGCATCCTGTCAGCTGTCAATCACACACTAGCTACCGTCCATCCCTTCTGTCTGCCCGTCTCCCTGCCTGCTTGTCTGCCTCTCTCCCCAGCATCTCCCCAGAAGCATGAGAGCAGAACTACAGTGTGTTATCTGACAGAGCAGTCACCATCTGCAGCAGAGCAGAACCAGAGTGTGATCTCTGACAGAGCAGTCACCATCTGCAGCAGAGCAGAACCACAGTATGTTCTCTGACAGAGCAGTCACCATCTGCAGCAGAGCAGAACCAGAGTGTGGTCTCTGACAGAGCAGTCACCATCTGCAGCAGAGCAGAACCACAGTATGTTCTCTGACAGAGCAGTCACCATCTGCAGCAGAGCAGAACCACAGTATGTTCTCTGACAGAGCAGTCACCATCTGCAGCAGAGCAGAACCAGAGTGTGGTCTCTGACAGAGCAGTCACCATCTGCAGCAGAGCAGAACCAGAGTGTGGTCTCTGACAGAGCAGTCACCATCTGCAGAACCAGCTAGCTAGGATGCTAACCAGAGAGCAAGCCAGGGTGCTAGCCAGGGAGTTAGCCACAATGCTAGTGAGAATGCCACTCATCAGGCTAGCCATGCAGGGGTGTAGCTAGCGGGGCACCTCTTACCTCTCTCGCAGGAGCGCCCCAGGTAGCCCGTCCCAGAGCAGTCACACACGTAGCGGTTCCAGCCCTCCCGGCACAGCCCGCTGTTCTGGCAGGGGTTGGACAGGCACTGCTTGGGCGGCTCCTTGGAGCAGGAGGGCTTGACCCCGGCCGCGCGCTGGACCTCCGCCAGCCGCCTCACGTCCTTGCTCTGCCCGTCCACAAACAGGTCGCGCACGCAGCCCACGTAGCCGTAGTTCAGCATGGCGGTCCACACCTCGGTGGGGAAGACCAGGCCCAGCTTGTTCTCTGGGAGACCGCCCAGGTACAGCTGGTCATCCAGGTCCAGGATCTCACTTTCCCCTGGAGCTGTGTAGGCCGTGCGGAGGGTGTTGATGGAGATGGTTCCTTGGGTGGGAGGAGGGGGAAAGACGAGGGAGACAAGAGGGAGTAAAAGTCAGTGTGCTTTACCAGAACCTCACCTGGTGGAGGAAAGATCGGTTATATTATCATCCTGTAACATCTGTGCTTGTGGTTATCAGACCACAGACAGGGAGGCAGCTACCTGTGCTGCACCAACACAACCTCTGATGATCAGCGGACGGATGATCAGAGAGGAGATTCATTTGACTGGTTAAGTCAGAAGGATCATCTCTGAGCCCGGCTTGATCACATTCATCTGGGAACCTCTTCCTCCTCCCAGATCGCTGCGCTCGTGGAAGTGAGGAGCAGGAGAGGAGAAAGAGGGGGGGAGAAAGGAAGAAGGGGAGGAGATGAAGAGGAGGAGAGGAGAAGCTGAGGAGGAAGAGAGGACTGTTCGCTCCTTTATCACCCCTGAATACCAAACAAACAACCCCTGTCTGCTGGGGTGTCTGGTGATGAAGGGGTTATTTCACCTCCCCTTCCCCAATGCCTACCTCTCTCCCCCTGCCTCCTCGGCCTTCGACCCTCCATATCCCGAGAAGGGGAAAGGAGGAGAGGGGAGGGGAGAAGAGAGGAGGAGGAGAGTATGGAGGAGGAAAGGAGAAGGAGAGAGGAGAGAAGGGGAGAGGAGAGCAGAGGAGGGGAGAGGAGACAGGAGAGGAGAAGAGAGGAGAAGAGGAGGCAGGAAAACAAACACAACAAAGTAACACACATGCCCAGTGGCCAGCGCTCCTCTCCTCAGCAGGAGGGTTAATCCAGTTACACACAGCAGTGTTTCCCACACATAGACTCATTTGTGGCGGTGCGCCCCAGAATCAACACCGGCCGCCACATATTGTGCTTCGTCAATACCTTTTTAAAACACTATTTAGGTTTAAACACGCAGCGTATTCGTTCAGCTGCATTTCCTTTCCCTGCTCTTCCTCCGTCACTCATGCGTCTTTCTCACATACGCACAGTCACAACGTCAGCACACGTTAGCAACGATGCATACCTACGCCGTTCTAGTAAGACAGACAACTTAATGTCTTAATCGAAGGTTCCCCTTCGTTCTTTTGGTGAGAAGTCTCAGAAGTTAGCTACTTACCCAGCGTCATGGAGCCGACCAGTTAAATAGTTATTTAGCACTAGTGTTGCTACCTGCATATGCAGAAATTATTATTTGTTTGTTGTTGTTGATTTTGTGAATTATTTTGTGTGCTGACGTTATGACGTTTAGGTTAGCACTGAGTTCCCTTGACGTTGTGACGTTTAGGCTAGCACTGAGTTCCGTTGACGTTGTGAAGTTTAGGTTAGCACTGAGTTCCCTTGACGTTGTGACGTTTAGGTTAGCAGTGAGTTCCCTTGACGTTATGACGTTTAGGTTAGCACTGAGTTCCCTTGGGCCACACAAAGCCTTAACCGTCAAACAGAACATTTGCGCGAATACAAGCAACTCAATCGGGACCAAGACAAACATTATGATACTATTCAAGTTTTTTTAGGGGTGGGAAAATAATAATAAATATATGAGAGAGAAGAATGGTTGTGCTTGCCGAAGGCTTCAGCTCACCCAATTATAACTCAGTCCATTAGGGTTAGGGTTAGAGCAGTACAGCTGCAGTAACGAGTCTAGTTACAGCTCTTTCAATGTGTGTGTGTGATAACCGTGTGTCAGTGATAAGCGTGTGTGATAAGCATTTGTGGGATATGTGTGTGTATACTGATAATCCACTGCAGGGGATGACATGCATGGGATCTCTGTGCCATGTGATCTCTGTGCCATGTGATCTCTGTGCCATGGGATCTCTGTGCCATGGGATCTCTGTGCCATGGGATCTCTGTGCCATGGGATCTCTGTGTGTGGTGGGTTGCTTGGGTGTAATAATGAGTGTTTGTGTGCACGTGCAAGCGTGTGTGCGTGTATGCATGTGCATAGAGAGAGAGACAGAGAGAGAGGGAAAGAGAGGGAGGAAGATAGAGAGACAGACAGACAGGGTTAAGGTGTATGATGTTTATAAGTTAATAATGACAGAGAGGGAAAGAGAGGGAGGAAGATAGAGAGACAGACAGGGTTATGGTGTATGATGTTTATAAGTTAATAATGACATGTGTTGTCCCTTTCCTGTGGACCGCTTTGATAAAATGTTCTAACCTGAACAATGAATGTAAAATAAAACAATTTGAACTGACAAAGAGATGAGAGCGAGCAAGATGGATAGGGAGGGAGGGAAGGAAGGAGGGAGGGAAGGAAGGAGGGAGGTGGTCATCTCATCTGAGGGGATGTAGGTGTTTTGATACAGAATCCCAGATAGAACCACAGACATGATGGTCACCATGACTACAGTACAGTAACCACGATAATACGATTCCTGTGGCTACAGTCCGGTCACTATGACTACAAAGTAGTTGCGATGACAGACTGGCTACAGCATGGTCACCATGACAACAGTAAACTCACCATAACAACAGTAGAGTTACCATGACAGCATGATCCCTGTGGATATATAGATGGATGGACTGTAATACTTTAATCACTGCCTGTGGGAAACTCACTGAGTCCATAAAATATACTCCAGCCATCTTATTTTACTCATGCCCAACAGTTCTTATACACAACACTCATGCCCAACACTACATGGAGATGGTGAGGGTCTGAGGACTGCAGCCTTGAGAGAGCTGGTGTAGCTAAGATAAACATTCTCAAGGTCTGTGTCGTCCTCCATACCTCCTTCTCCTCCCCCCCATCCACTCCTTTGTTATACAGCTGATCCCCTTCTCTCCACTCCTCTTCCTCACTTCTCCTCCTTTTCTTCCTCCTTTTTACTCCCGTCCTCTCCTGTTACCCTCTGACCTCCCCTCCTCCTCCCCTCTTCCCTTCCTCCTCCCCTCTCCTCTTCCCCTCCCCCCTGCTCTCCTCTCCCCTCCTCTGCTCTCTCCCCTCCTCCTCTCTCCCCTCCCCTCCTCCTCCTCTCCTCCCCTCTACTCCTCCTCTCCCCTCCCCTCCTCCCCTCCTCTCCCCTCCTCCTCCTCTCCCCTCCTCCCCTCCTCCTCTCCTCCCTCCTCCTCTCTTCCCCTCTCCTCTTCCCCTCCCTCCCACCCTCCTCCCCTCCTCCTTTTCTTCTTTCCTCTCCGTAAAGTGAAAGATGTCATCAGAGCTCTTCTCAGCGTAGCTCTGCTAGGACCTCAGAGATCCGCTCACGTTACCATGGAAACTCCAGAAGAGCGGCAGAGGAGAGGTTGGGATAGATGGAGAACGAGGATGTGAAGTGTGTGTGCATGGGTCTTCTGAAGGTAATGTAACCTGATGATATGATAGTTTGAGTGGCAGTCACGTCTGTGACGAGTCCCGGAGCAGCCCGTTACTACGGGAGACTGATGCTAACACCAGCCTGTAATTCTGGGATGTTGTGCATCAACATACATTCAACCACAATGTCTCATGCAGACCACTCACTTAATTATCAATACAACCAATGTCCAGGAGACGGATTCACAAGGCAGGTTATAACAATGTCCAGGAGACGGATTCACAAGGCAAGTTATAACAATATTCACTCTGCATCCAGACTTTCAGATCCGTGCAAGACAGGATGCAGGTCAGACATCTACCCGGTGCTCAGGTCAACAGATGTGTTCCTGCTACCCTGCTCAAGTTCATCCTATGTTATTGTGGGTGAGTTAATACTTTATATATATATACATACTTCAGAGTTCATATATCATCATAGATTAGTTCATATATTATCCTGGGTGGGTTGTTATGCTAGGTGAGGAATATCATCCTTGGTAAATTATTGGTGAATTTTAACTGACACTATGCTGTGTGGTTTAAATGATCTTGTTATGAATGTATATTATTCTGGATGAATTACTGGTACCCTGGATATATATCTATATATATATTAATTTGTATGTCTGCTAAATGCATAAATGTAAATGTATGATCCTGTGTGAGTTAATATGATCCTGGGTGAGCTAGTCCTATACAGGGTGAATAAAGGCTATCCAGGGTGAGTTAATGTTATCCTGGGTAAGTTAATACTATTCTGTAATGAATGTATTTTATTCTATTATCCTGGTTGGATTTTTACGCTAGATGAGTTCATGTTATCCTTATGATCATGTTGAGCTAAACTACTGAACTACTAAGTTACATTTACATTTAGTCATTTAGCAGACGCTTTTATCCAGAGCGACTTACATAAGTAGAGGGACATTCTTCCCGAGGCAAGTCGGGTGAAGTGCCTTGCCCAAGGACACAGTCAAATGGGCACAGCCGGGAATCGAACCAACAACCTTCTGATTAATAGCCCAACTCCCTAGTACCTGATCGTCCGTCTCTCTGGAAGTCCACATGGTACCACTCTCCATCATTGACCTTCTTGTTGACCGCCCTGGTCTTGGTGGTGCCTGAGCCCATGTCCAGCAGCAGGTACAGGTGGCCGTCCAGCATCTCAATGGCGAAGAAGTCCACCTTGAGGGCCTGGGGGCTTGCCCCCTCCTTGGGGGGCTGCCGGGGCTTGCCGTGGCTGAAAAGGAGCAGGCCGTTGGGCTCCGTGGTGCGGAAATCGAAGGAGATGGAACCGGTCTTCTTGGCGTTCCACTTGTCCAGTGTGATGAAGGAGTCCGGGGTCTCGAAGGTGATGGGGTCGAGGGTGGCTACGTTCTCACACTTGAAGGCCACCAGCCCATGGACCTTCATGTTGGGGTCGCCCTGCTTGGCCAGGCGAGACAGCTCGAGACGTACATCGTTGTTCTTATACACCACCTGGGTAAGGAGAGGAGAAGAGGAGAGGGGGAGGAGGAGAGGAGAGGGGGAGGAGGAGATAAAGCAATCAGAATCAGCTTTATTTGCCAAGTTTACACAACCAAGGAATTTACCATGGCAGTAAGGTGCATATGGTAAAGGACGAGCAGGAGGTGGAAGAGGGGAGGAGGAGCAGGGGGTGGAGGAGGGGAGGAGGGGAGGAGGGGTAGGAGCAGGTGTGCTGCTAATAAAGCCCTCAGCTGATCTCTCTGTAACTCAAACACACAGACACACAGACAGACAGAGAGACCGACAGACAGAGACAGACCAACAGACAGACCAACAGACACACAGACAGACACACTGACAGACACACAGACAGACACACTGACAGACACACAGACAGACACACTGACAGACACACAGACACAGACAGACACACAGACACACAGACAGACACACACACACAGACAGACCTCAGCCTCTCTGTTGGCAGCAGCTTGACCAGAGGGCAGTATATCTCATGGTGAATGTGCTTCTCTAATGGCTTAATCTATACAACCAACTGTAAATACAGAGGACCTGAACAAACAACCAGCTGCTTTCATTAGCAACATCAGACACACTTTTCATTAAGGTGCCATTAACTACCCTGGAACTACATAGAAATCCAATATTAACAACATTGCAGTTACTTAGGAACTGATATGTAGTTACAGCAGTAAGTAATAACACAAGTTGAACTTGGTAAGGGGAGGTTGGGCTTTGACCACCTGGCTGAGCGTCTGGTTTGGTCTGGGTTAGGGACTGGCGTCAACCAAATAGAAACTTTTCAGCAGCTGAATCATTCTTCATCTTTACAGAGTTCCTTCGGGAAAACAAAGTCCATCAAATTTTTTGTCTGCTGCTGTTCTGTCTGCATAGCGGTACAGAACTCAGGGCCCACCTCTCTGGCATGACTCCAGGAGAGAGACGTGACTAAGCTGAACTCTACAGGGAAACAAAAACAATCTAACCAGAATCTCTGTCAGGGAGTGAGGAGGAGGGTGCTATCTGCAGAGGGAGACAGGGAGGGAGAAAGAAGGAAGGGAGAGGGGGAGGGAAAGGGAGAAGAGGAAGGGAGAGGGGGAGGGAAAGTGGAAGGAAGAAAGGAGAGGGGGAGGGAGAGTGGTAGGGAGAAGGGAGGAAGGGAGAGGGAGAAGGGAAGAAGGGAGGGAAAGGGAGAAGGGGAGGGAAAGGGAGAAGGGAGGAAAGGAGAGGGGGAGGGAAAGTGGAAGAGAGATGGAGAGTTTTGGGAGAGTTGGGTTCTGTCTGAGGGGTTTCTGTCTGAGAGGGTTCTGGCTGGGAGAGTTAGGTTCTGTCTGAGAGGGTTCTGTCTGGGAGAGTTAGGTTCTGTCTGAGAGGGTTCTGTCTGGGAGAGTTGGGTTCTGTCTGAGAGAGTTCTGTTCGGGATGCAGGACCTGTGTTTCAGCCACCAGAGCATGCACACGTGAGCCGAGTGGCAGTTCCATCCATCATCACGTCGCCTCATAACGATGCTTAAGCCGAGGCGGCGCAGAACGGCATTCTGGGTAGTAGGCAGGTAGGGAGGGAGGGTTAGGATCGAGGCATCACACAGCTGGTCTGGTTTAGTGGACCAGCCTGCACACTCCAAGCTTCTGCTGTGTTGGAACTAGGCTGCATACATCAAGGGTGAGACAACCATGTCATCACAACACAGACACTGGAGAGAAGCAGGGGGGAGGGAGGGAGACGGGGTGGGCATGTTGATGGGGGAGGGAGGAAAGGACAGGATATAGGGTGGGCAACAGTATCCAGATGGGAGTGTTTACAGAGCGATCCACCTCCACTGCAAGTTACAGCAGAGAACCTTCTAGAACAGGCTGTTGGCCCCATAGCTAGCCCTTAACGAGCGGCAGAGCCCTAACGAAGGAAGGGCGCTAACGAGCGGACACTAACGAGCGGCATGGACATGTGGCCTCAGCCCGCCTGCTCATTAAACACTCCTGCCTAGGAATTTCCTCTAGGTTCTGACAGACCCACACTCTGCAGGAGGGGAATGTAGGACAGGGGGAGGGGGGGACAGAGGGCTGGATGCTGGTGTGGTGAGAAAGAGAGACGTGGTGAGAGAGTAAGGGTGCTATGTGGGTCAGACGAGCCGTTAAGGAGCACCGACATCTAAGATGTACATTCCAGAATGCAAACTGGAGGAGGCGGATGAAGAACCTGTTCTGACAGAGCTCTCTCTCTCCTCTCCCTCCCCCTTTCTCCCCCCTCCCTCCCTCCCTCCCTCCCTCCCTCCCTCCCTCCCTCCCTCCCTCCCTCCCTCCCTCCCTCCCTCTCTCTCTCTCTCTCTCTCTCTCTCTCTCTCTCTCTCTCTCTCCTCTCTCTCTCTCTCTCTCTCTCTCTCTCTCTCTCTGAACTGAAGAATGTAGTTTCTGACAGCAGCTTTAGACATGTCCATCTCCACATCATCACCAGGGGGGATCTCCCTGCTGGTGACCTGGAAACTGACTTGGCTCATTTAAGTGTGTATGTGTGTGTGTGTGTCACCTCCTTCAGACAGCCCATAAAGTTGTTGCTGACGGGGGATCCAGGCAGGTCGGCCGTGCTGGGGCTGCCCCCCACGTAGAAGAAGTCATCTGAGCCCAGCATGGTGTAGTCCTCCTGGGTGTAGCCCGTGGTGGTCAGGATGCCGTCCACTGAGATGGTCACCTGCACAGGCACACGGAGAGCACAGGATGTAGCGGCGGGCAGCAGGGCCTCGCACGCTCGCTGGCCTGGCACCCTCAACACTGTCAAACCCATTTTCATGTCTGTTTTTGTTGTTTTCTTGCGTCTTTATTTTGTTTTATTAGTTTGGGAGGATGCTAGCCTCCAGGGTTGGGTTAGTAGAGGCCAGGATGACTGGCAGGTTAGTGAACACACCCGACTGCAAAAGTAATTTAGCAGACACAAAAATGAGGAGTTAGTAAAAGTTGACGAGGGTTAGTCGTAGCTAGGGTACATATGGATTCAGTTCTGCACTTCTGAGAAAAGAACAGAAATAGAAAATAAGAGAATGGTGGTGAGTTTTACTGCAGGCAGATGGCACATTCACACACACGGGTTAGCACTGGTTAATGAAACCATGGTGAAACAGCGAAAACCAGCAAGCCGCCGTCTTGGTTTTCTTTTTGCGAGCGAGCAAAGAGAGAACACACCCATGGACAGAGGGGCAGGGCTTGAGGAGTGGGGAGGGGCCTGAGGAGGAGGGGAGGAGCCTGAGGAGGAGGTGCCTGAGGGCTTGAGGATGAGGGGCGGGGCTTGAGGAGGAGGGGAGGGGCGGGGCTTGAGGGGGCGAGGCCTGGTGCTCTTCCAGCCCATGCAGAAGCGAGGGGGGCAGGGGGCTGTTCCCATGGCAAAAGAGAGAGAAAAGTAAAAGCACCAAATAAGGAACACACACACTGCTGCCATGACGACACAGCAAGCAGATGGTCAGCGTGGAGAGGGGGCGGGGCCAGCATTCAGAGACATGATGGCTGACACCAATCAGAGGGCATGAAGGCTGAGTCCAATCAGAAGGCATGCCATGCACAGTGAATGAAGGTTGACACCCAAGGAGTTTGAGAGAGGGGGGGGGGGACCCTACTCGTCTCGGCTGGATGCAAAAAAAAAAAACGCTAGAAAAGATGCTCCTAAAAAAGGTTGGGGGTCAAACGAAAACTAGACAGGAAGTACAGGAACTGAGGAGGGAGGAAGGAACCCACACATGAGTCCAAACCAAGCAGTGAGAGGAAGCAGAGAGGTACCAACCGCAGGTCCACGTTCTAATGACGTCTACAGTCCAAAGAAAAGAACACAGAACCAAACGAAGAAACAAGTAAAGTGATAGCTACCGAACAATGGAGTTTGTTTACCATAGCGTGTCCAATGCCTGAGTGCTTTGTGGAAAAGGGGGGAGAAAGGAAATTATAAAACTGTGAACAAAATACGGACCGTTACTCAAAAAGGATATGATGGTCACTAGCGTTAGTACATTGTTAATAAAGGTTAAAACAGAGAGGTTAGTAGAATGGCACATTCCATGAGTGACATGTTAGTTAGTTTCATCCAAAGCATGTTAGTAACAGAGAGAGGACAAAATAAGTTCTACAAGAAAAGGAGCAGACTGAAGTCCCTGGCACCTGTTCTCCCCAGGAACTAGAAGGTTCCTCCAGCCCACTGCCAGCTGTGTTTCTACTGCAGGAACTAGAAGGTTCCTCCAGCCCACTGCCAGCTGTGTTTCTACTGCAGGAACTAGAAGGTTCCTCCAGCCCACTGCCAGCTGTGTTTCTACTGCAGGAACTAGAAGGTTCATCCAGCCCACAGCCAGCTGTGTTTTTACTGCAGGAACTAGAAGGTTCCTCCAGCCCACTGCCAGCTGTGTTTCTACTGCAGGAACTAGAAGGTTCATCCAGCCCACAGCCAGCTGTGTTTCTACTGCAGGAACTAGAAGGTTCCTCCAGCCCACTGCCAGCTGTGTTTCTACTGCAGGAACTAGAAGGTTCCTCCAGCCCACTGCCAGCTGTGTTTCTACTGCAGGAACTAGAAGGTTCCTCCAGCCCACTGCCAGCTGTGTTTCTACTGCAGGAACTAGAAGGTTCCTCCAGCCCACTGCCAGCTGTGTTTCTACTGCAGGAACTAGAAGGTTCATCCAGCCCACAGCCAGCTGTGTTTCTACTGCAGGAACTAGACGGTTCCTCCAGCCAACTGCCAGCTGTGTTTCTACTGCAGGAACTAGAAGGTTCCTCCAGCCCACTGCCAGCTGTGTTTCTACTGCAGGAACTAGAAGGTTCCTCCAGCCCACTGCCAGCTGTGTTTCTACTGCAGGAACTAGAAGGTTCCTCCAGCCCACTGCCAGCTGTGTTTTGTACTGCAGGAACTAGAAGGTTCCTCCAGCCCACTGCCAGCTGTGTTTCTACTGCAGGAACTAGAAGGTTCCTCCAGCCCACTGCCAGCTGTGTTTCTACTGCAGGAACTAGAAGGTTCCTCCAGCCCACTGCCAGCTGTGTTTCTACTGCAGGAACTAGAAGGTTCCTCCAGCCCACTGCCAGCTGTGTTTCTACTGCAGGAACTAGAAGGTTCCTCCAGCCCACTGCCAGCTGTGTTTCTACTGCAGGAACTAGAAGGTTCCTCCAGCCCACTGCCAGCTGTGTTTCTACTGCAGGAACTAGAAGGTTCCTCCAGCCCACTGCCAGCTGTGTTTCTACTGCAGGAACTAGAAGGTTCCTCTAGCCCACTGCCAGCTGTGTTTCTTTCACCAAAAGATCAGGCAAATTAGTCTGCTGTTGTATCAACCCAAAACAACAGACAGGCGACATTATTTGATTATATTCCTGTTTGAATGTTTTAAGCTTCCCCTGGTACTTTTTGCGGTGTTTTAAGGTGAATAACACGTAGAGATGTTAAAACACACTTGGTCATCTCAGGTCACCGATTCCAACTGCCACTGCATTCTGTGCTCATAACTGCTGACTAGGCTTGGCCTTTCACGTCTGGCCTTCTGTTCTCCATGTTGATGTGTGTTTGTAGAAACACTCTTCTGCTGCTGCCAGTACACAGCAGGCCAGGATCAGGGTCTTTATGTGTACCCCTGGTTCCTGCGGTGGAAACGAGGCTTTAGGAACTAGATCAAATATTCCACTGGGGTTTAAGCTGTGATTCTAAGGTTCCACACACCACAGCTTACTCCAACCGTCACCCACCACCCCCATCTCCACACACCCCCACCTCACCTCCACACACCCTAACCCCCTACCCGACCTCCACACACCCTCCCCTCCACGCACCCCCACCCCCCAACCCCCACCAACCCTCACCTCCCCTCCACGCACCCTCACCCCCCACCTCCCTCCCTCACCTCCCACCCACTCTCTACACGTCATACAGCCTTTGCCCACATCTCCACCCTCCCACTGAAACCACCACCCCTCCTTATTCCCCCACCCCACACAGCACCCAAACCACCACCTAAACCAACCCCACACCTAAACCATCCCCCCCTTAACCCCCAAAACACCAACTCTGTTATCAATATCATCACACCTTCTTACAGTTTCACATGGTATTAGTACTAATCTGCTATATCTGATCACCATCTTACCATCTATGGTAGTCAGATCACTATTGCTAAATCTCCACCCAAACCCAACAAAACCACACAATCAGCAATCCTTTACTTGAATCAAATCATAATTTCATAATGATAGTATAAATACTATCCCTACAAATAAGGGCAATAGTAATGTTGTTGTCTTGACTGACTGCCTCTTCTTCCTTCCTGTTACCTGCCGCAGGTTCCTGGTAACCTTGACGTCATGCCAGTCATTGTCGTTGAACTTCCCGTTAACGGGCTCCACCAGTGCCTCGAAGGCCCCGGAGCCCAGGTTGATGACCAGCGACACGGCACCGTTCTTCAGCGCCAGGTTGACGTAGTCGGCCGACTTGCCCGTGTGCAGCATCAGGCCGTTCCTCTGCAGCGTCTTGAAGGAGAGCGTGATCTCGTCGCTGCTGCTCTGGATGGGCTGCAGGGACAGGTCGTAGCAGAAGAACTCCGAACCCTTGAAGGTCACCACATACTCCTCCTTCCCTGGAGAGGAGAGAGGGGTGGAGAGGAGAGAGGAGAGGGGTGGAGAGGAGAGAGGGGTGGAACAGTAGAGGGGGGAGGGAGATGGAGACAGGTGTTGAGTTGACACCAGTGGAACATTCACTTCTGTTGTCCACACAGAGGACGAGGATGTCAGGTGTAAGTATGCCAGGTCAGCGGAATGAACCGTTTACTTCATGCAGTGGTGTAGTGGTGTTTGGGTAATGTGGGTATACTGTGAATGTATAGATCCCCACCACACGCATTAATCTAGACGCATTTCTCATGATTTGCAGGGGTGTACGGTCAGTCGTCTCTTCCAAAGTAGATATAGGGTAAATCCCTCTCCTCGGAGGAGGGTATACCCAGCTCTACACCACTGCTTTCATTCACCTACACATGGTTCCATTGATGAATCAGAACTAATCCTGAAAGTTCTGGTTCAGTTCCTCACCTGGGTGATTAGATGCAGACTGTCCCCAGCTTACCTGTCCTCCAACTTGGGTCCTTCTACATACATACAGTACATACTGTATCTACATACACAAATCTACATGCACATTGAATGTGGATGGGTTTCCCATACATTGATTTATTTGTGGCGACCCGCCACCCAAAAATTTGACAGCCACAAATTAATTTCAATAAATGTATATTTGTTTTACTGCAAAAAAAAAATCTTTGTACAGTTGCTTCTTGCCCCGCTTGCAAGCTACGGAGGTCTTTAAAGATGATGTCCCCATTCATTTCTATGGAAAGTGCTCAGTAGCGCAGTGAGGCAAGCGAGAGCGCAAAACGGACCGCGCCATCTTTCCAGAGTGACTCGTCCGGTCTTGCGCAGCACAGTGGATCGCCTTGCTCCTAGCTCCGAGTCTCATGCATGCTTGCAACTAGCTGTACACGTCATACTTTGCGACAACCAGTCGTGAGCGTGTGAGCTAAGGCATTGCAGTAGAGTTAGAAAACTGTCAGAATGGGGTACAAGCCCGATCAAGAAGCAGATACATCATGTAAACTTTATGAAAATCAATGCTATTAGTACTGTATGGTATTTCTTTCACTCAGCCATCTGACTCCCTTTTACCCATTTCGGATTGGTTTCAAACTTAAAAATCAATACAACTTCATTAGAAAACTAGTAGCATGAGCAAGATTCGAAAATAGAACAAACATTATTGGGTAGATAGTTTAGGATATGTTGACTGGAGTTAATAAAATAAAAATCGACCGGACAAGAAGGGTACCTAATCGGAAATGCAATACCACCAACATCCACCGGGGCCGTTGCCTCAATCCGAGGAGCGAGGGTCTGGGTCTCACTCTTAGAGGGGCCAAGATGGCGTCGGAATGACAAGTTGTGTTATGTCTAACTTTTTTCTTTGGATGTACCCGCAGTAATTTTTCGTTAATTGATTTTTGCATAAAAAAACGAATCAGTAAGAAGTAAATTATTACTTTATGAAACATTAAAACAACCTATATATATTTTAAGATAGCTTTTGATAATGAAGTAATTGGTACTAGTATATTTGGCTAACCTCTATGATGGAACACCCCGATGAGATTGAAGATATGGAGGCCGCTATTGCTTTGGAAAAAAGAAAGATCAAGGATACTCATTCTTATGCTTGTAGTGCAGAGGCTGGTGGGGTTTGTGAATCTTTCCAGTCACTCCCATCAAACAGAATGCTTTGAAGAAGAAGTGAAGTGAACCTTCTTTGTGTGAGGTACAAGACAACATTATCAGTGTCCTCACAGCCAAAATCAACGAAGGAGCCGACCATATTGATGAAATTGTGAAACGAAACGCAGTTGGCAATCTTCAAAAAACCCTTGACTTCACGGTAGAAGAGGTTAAAACTCTTAAAGAAGAGAACAGCCATATCAAGAGAAGGTAGAACAACACGAAAAGACAATCGCCGATTTAGTAAGTAAGACTAATAAGGCTGAACGCTATAGCCGTAGATGGTGCCTCAGACTTCTCGGTAAGGTCGAAGGGCCAGAAGAGAAAAATATAGAACAAAAAACGAAAGAGATCTCCAGAAAGATATTGCCGAAAGATGAAGGAAATACCACTGTAAGGGACATTGATGTAGGCCATCGTATAGGCAGAAAGCTCGAAGATGGCATACAACTGACACGTCCTTTCGTCATACGTTTTACCTCCAGAACGAAGAGGGATTCAATATGGAAATGTTCAAAGAAGAATAACTACCTCCTGAAGAATGTCTGCAATTCAAGGAAGATCTCACGTCCTCCGACAACGAATCAGCTATGGCCAGCAGTCAAGGAAGCACATGAAAAGTGTCTCAAAGTCTACTTCGTGGGCACCAAAGCCTACTTCGTGGGCACCAAAGCCTACTTCCTGGGCACCAAAGCCTACTTCGTGGGCACCAAAGCCTACTTCGTGGGCACCAAAGCCTACTTCCTGGGCACCAAAGCCTACTTCCTGGGCACCAAAGCCTACTTCGTGGGCACCAAAGCCTACTTCGTGGGCACAAAAACCTACTTCCTGGGCACCAAAGCCTACTTTGTGGGAAGGAAAGAAGGAAGGAAAGAAGGAAGCAAAGCGAGCGCTGCAAAGCGCTCGGCTAACACTAAAGCGATTGTTTCGGCATCTGATCGAATTTTTCCATGAGCCCCTAACCTGCTAATTCCATTGCAGGATGATTAAATAAACCATATTATATGATTTATTTGGATAAACAAACATGTTATTAAGATTTTACTACGTTAGTTGTAGACTATAGCCTATTTGTTTCAGTTTTCACTGTAACTTTGCGCCGCCATCTTACCGACCGACTCACTAGCAACACTGACAACAATGATCAGAGTAACCCACCACAAACTGTTCACAAAGACACAATCGCTTTGTTTCTCTTACCTTCATGTTCTTTCAATGAGTATAAACACATCTGACATTAAAGAACATTATCCAGATTAATGACAGCTAGCCGTGAGCTAAGTGGCACTAAGATGAGTGCTAGCAAGCTGTTACTAGTGCCACTTAGCTAACAACTCGCTACGTAGTCAGAGTAAACTACCACCAAAATCACCATCCAGCCACAGCATATTGATAAGCATCCGTACTCTTGAAAGCCTTCAAGCTATCCACAAGATACATTTATGTATCATGGAAAGCCAAATGGGGCAAGCCTGGGGCATAATAATCGAGACAAAAGAAAACTGGGGGGAACAAATAATCATTGGAGCCTGAAATTTTCTCCAGATATGTTTCTCTCTCTCTCATTCAAATGATCAGTGTGGGCGGCCATACTGGGCGAGATCGGTCATGAATATGGCGGCGTTCTATTTGGTAGTGGCGTAGGTGGCATCTATGAATCACTTAACACCCAACTTCATTGCGCTGGTAACAAACGGCCAACCATATGTTTACCCCGAAAAAACTATATCCGATTAATTCTCAAAATGTAAACATTTTAAAATAAAAAACCCAGATTGATGATTGACTGTCAAGCCAACATACTAGTCAGTTTTTTCAAAACAGTGTTTAAGAGCGAGATAGACGAGCTGGCATACACTCAAGCAGAATAGACACCAAAACCCCACAGGCCACATCACAAACTCATAGGCCACATCACAAACCAGCGGACAAAGATTGGAAGATTGACGATGCAAAGTTAAGGGTTAGGGTTAGCTCATTTTCGGGGATGCTCATTTTCGGGGATGCTCATTTTCGTCCAACACCCTAAAATCATTCAATTTATTTGGCTAATTCACTGGCTAGTTCACCCCTACAACACTAGCCTAACCTACTGAATGAATTAATGAATGAACAAACGATCTAACCAAACTATATTAATCTCGAAGGAGGAAATGTGGAAATTAGGTTAAACTGAAACAAGGAACGTGGTGTATAATTGTATGAAATGTATGATGAAAATCGGTTAGCAATTTCACCAAGCAAATGCCAAGAAATCGGTTGCTGTAGTTTGTCTTTCAACTACAGTTGCAAAATCCGCGATGGGACTGAGCTTGAATAGCTTCGATGACTTTTTGTAGTACAAAATGACTGTCAATCAAAAGGAGATGCAGTCTTTCGACAGACCCTCCAATCATCACGAGGAAACCCAGCGTCCAGGCCAGCCTACTCCTCCATTCACCCACAGAGACGCTGAACGTCCAGGGCGGGACATAATCGCAGCATTTATCAAATGACCGTATAGTTTCGAAGCATGGAAAAAAACTGTTCAAAGCAGCCCCATTGAAGTCCATAGAAGCTTCACATGCAGCCAGCAGAGGAAGGAGGGAAGAAGTATGAGGAACTGAAAGGAAAGATGTCCTGACTTACAGGACAGACGAGCAACATCCAATCAGGAGTGTCAGGACTCAGGAGCCCCGCTCAGCTGTGACACAAAAGTGACATCCACATAACTCCCTTCCTGTCCAGGGGACTACCACTTCCTGTCCAGAGGTCTACCACTTCCTGCACTTTCTACCATTGCTGGAACAGGTCCGAAAGGTCCCTACAGAGGCTGGGTGAGTCTGAGCTTCAACAGGGAAATGCACTGTGGCACTACGGGAATGTATGAGAAGGAAATCAGTCAGTCGACCTGCTAATATATGTAGCTGATTCTGAACGAACTCGTCTTCAATATGAACGTGTTCTAACGCATTTGAAATGTTAACACAATAGTAAATATTTGATCATGAATTTTTTGAAATGTTAGGGGAAGCTGAGCTTCCCATGCGGTCTTGCCACTGGTCCAGACGATGTACTCCGCTTGTCATTTCTCTAACCTTAATAGTAAACTGTACCTGAGAGCTGTAGTGCTGGGCGAGTGCTGGGTGAGTCTGTCAGACCGGGACTGGGAGCCATCAACCTGGCTGCTGAGGAGACACTACACCTCATAACAAGCTAGCCCACAACACTGTCAAAGGCACCAGCACAAATGGAGCAAAAGCCATTCAATTCTTGTGAACCTGAAACTCTGTGGATTATATAGCAACAACCACACAGGCGCTAACACACTTGGATGAACGGCGGTCCCCTTCTCTCTCTCTTTCCCACACACACACACAAGTCTATAAAGGCAGTACTGTCCACAACAATTTGTCAGTGCATCGATCATTGTTTAAGAAGCCCTGTAGACCAGCTCAGAGTCAACAGAACTCAGGTTCCTAACTCCTGACTCCTAGCTCCTAGCGCCTGACTCTTAGCGCATGACTCCTAGCTCCTGACTCCTAGCGCCTGACTCCTAGCGCCTGACTCCTAGCGCCTGACTCCTAGCGCCTGACTCCTAGCGCCTGACTCCTAGCGCCTGACTCCTAGCGCCTGACTCCTAGCGCCTGACTCCTAGTGCCTGACTCCTAGCGCCTGACTCCTAGCTCCTGACTCCTAGCTCCTGACTCCTAGCTCCTGACTCCTAGCTCCTGACTCCTGACACTTAGCGCCTGACTCCTGACTCCTAGGTCCTAGGTCTACCCCCAGCAGAGGAAGGAGGGAAGAAGTATGAGGAACTGAAAGGAAAGATGTCCTGACTTACAGGACAGACGAGCAACATCCAATCAGGAGTGTCAGGACTCAGGAGCCCCGCTCAGCTGTGACACAAAAGTGACATCCACATAACTCCCTTCCTGTCCAGGGGACTACCACTTCCTGTCCAGAGGTCTACCACTTCCTGCACTTTCTACCATTGCTGGAACAGATCCGAAAGGTCCCTACAGAGGCTTGGCAATGCAAACCACACAAACACACAAACCACAAACACACACACACACACAAACCACATGCACACAAACCACACGCACACATGGATGCACACACAGTACTGGGAGAAAGCAGAGTGACGTTCAAACACACAGCATCCATTCGGGATCCAAACACAGCCTGACTCTCACACACACGTTTTAGGTATGACCCTCAGTTCATACCATGTAACAAGTAGCCGTGTGTTTATAAGTGCAGATGTGTGTATGTGTGTGGGTGTCTGTGCGTATGAGTGTGTGTGTAGGGGCATTTGTGTGTTCAGCAGGAGTTTCTAAGCAGGTGCATTCTGGGAGCTAGACTTAAGTGGATTTGGCCATTCAAGATCTGGGATCATTTATACAGGGTACATTTATACTCTCTACTTCGTTCTCTCTCCTCTCTTTCTCACATTCCCTCCCTCCTCTCTCTGACTGACAGTCTATTAGGGAGAAGTGTGTCGTGAGACTGTCTAACTCTCTTCCTCCAGAACAGACTGCTTAGAAACACCCTTCAGTGTGTGTGTGTGTGTGTGTGTCTGCTAGTCAGTGTAGACCCTTAGAGTTAGACACGCAGTAGGAGAGACACACAGACCCCTCCCACACATGCATACAGAGAGTCTATAATTGGCTTCACCATTCTAGTTGTCATTAGTGGAAGTGGAGGGCTGTGGACATTAATGAGACACTTGGATTGTACTCCATCTGTAGCCCAAAATACCCTCTGCATTTTTGTGTGAGGAGGCTGTCAAGTATCTGTTTAACTGTACACTGGTGAAGTGTGAACATGCATCTCTTCTCTCCTTTGTTGTGTTACTACAGTAACAGAGCCATGTTTCCCCTGTACTCACCCAGAAAAAACTATCAACACTTGCATGTGATCCCAAACCCATCACCTCCCTTTCTAGACAGTGATACAAAGAGGTTAAGAGAGTTTCTCTCTCCCCTTCTCTCTCCTCCCCTCTCTCCCCCTCTTCTCTCTCCTCTCCCTCCTCCCACTCCTCTTCTCCTTTTCCCCGTCTGTCTCTCCTTTCTCCCCTTCTCTCTCTCCTCTTCTCTCTCTTCCCTCTCTCCCCTTCCATCTCTCCTCCCCTCTCCCCCTCCTATTCTCTCTCTCCCTTTCTCTCTCCCCTTCTCTCTCTCCCTCTTCTCTCTCCCCTTCTCCCTCTCCCCCACTCCTCTTCTCCCTTTCCCCTTCTGTCTCTCCTTTCTCCCCTTCTCTCTCTCCTCTTCCCTCCCCCCCTCCTCTTTTCTCTCCCCCTCCCCTTCTCTCTCTCCTCTCCTCTCTCTCCCATACTCTCTCATCCTCTCCCCTTCTTTCTAATCCTTTCTCCCCTCCTCTCTCTCTCTCCTGTCCCTCCCTCCTCTCTTTCCTCCCTCCCTATCTCCTGGGCTAGTGCGAGAGATGAATCTGATGTATTGGCACTTTAACAAGCTTCTGACCCTGACCTTGTCAGTGCTGGCGTATCCACAATGCAGAAAATACACAGAAGATCCACGATAGAGGGAGAGGACAGTCGTGTGTGTGTGTGTATGTTTGTATGTGTGAATGTAAGTGTATGTATGCATGTATGTAAGTGTGTGTATTTATGTATGTATGTAAGAGTGTGTGTGTGTGTTGTCCTTTGAGAGAAACACGGTTTCCTGTCTCTAAGCTGTTAAGTGTTGCTCGGCATGTTGCTCGGCAACTGATCCAGTATCATCTTCATCTCTCTCAGAGATGGAGAGTGATATTCAGCTAGGTATGGAGATGACAGATGAAGGGAGAGAGAGACAGATGAAGGGAGAGAGAGACAGATGAAGGGAAGGAGTTTGGACAGATGAAGGGAGAGAGAGATAGACAGATGAAGGGAGAGAGACAGATGATGGGAGAGATAGACAGATGAAGGGAGAGATATACAGATGAAGGGATAGAGATAGACAGATGAAGGGAGAGAGAGAGACAGATGAAGAGAGAGATAGACAGATGAAGGGAGAGAGATAGACAGATGAAGGGAGAGAGACAGATGATGGGAGAGATAGACAGATGAAGGGAGATAGAGAGACAGATGAAGGGAGATAGAGACAGATGAAGGGAGAGATATACAGATGAAGGGAGAGAGATAGACAGATGAAGGGAGAGAGATGAAGGGAGAGAGAGAGACAGATGAAGGGAGAGAGATAGACAGATGAAGGGAGACTGATAGACAGATAAAGGGAGAGATAGACAGAAGATGGGAGAGAAAGATAGATGAAGGGAGAGAGATAGACAGATGCAGGGAGAGAGATGAAGGGAGAGAGAGAGACAGATGAAGAGAGAGATAGACAGATGAAGGGAGAGATAGACAGATGAAGGGAGAGAGACAGATGATGGGAGAGATAGACAGATGAAGGGAGATAGAGAGACAGATGAAGGGAGATAGAGACAGATGAAGGGAGAGATATACAGATGAATGGAGAGAGATAGACAGATGAAGGGAGAGAGATGAAGGGAGAGAGAGAGACAGATGAAGGGAGAGAGATAGACAGATGAAGGGAGAGGGATAGACAGATAAAGGGAGAGATAGACAGAAGATGGGAGAGAAAGATGATGAAGGGAGAGAGATAGACAGATGAAGGGAGAGATATGAAGGGAGAGATAGACAGATGAAGGAAGAGCGATGAAGGGAGAGAGAGAGAAAGAGACAGACGAAGGGAGAGACAGACAGATAGACAGATGAAGGGAGAGCGATGAAGGGAGAGAGAGAGACAGATGAAGGGAGAGAGATAGACAGATGAAGGGAGAGGGATAGACAGATAAAGGGAGAGATAGACAGAAGATGGGAGAGAAACACAGATGAAGGGAGATAGATAGACAGATGAAGGGAGAGAGATAGACAGATGAAGGGAGAGAGATGAAGGGGGAGATAGACAGATGAAGGGAGAGAGATGAAGGGAGAGAGAGAGACAGACAGATGAAGGGAGAGACAAACAGATAGACAGATGAAGGGAGAGAGAGAGACAGATGAAGGGATAGAGATGAAGGGAGAGATAGAAAGATGAAGGGAGAGAGATAGACAGAGATATCAACATCAAAATGATTTTATTTGATTCCTTGTCCATCTTATGTGTTGTGTTCCAGTCCAGCCTGATCTCCATCACACTGCTCTGGCCCTGACCTCGGCCGGCCAGCTCCCTCCCTCCCTCGCAAATATACATTCACTTGCACAAACACACACTTACGCACCTACACGCCCAAACACAGACACATATGCCCACAACAACTTTGGACTCGTCGGATGCCGGAACCTGGACTGTGCACCAACATCTGCAAGGTGCCTTGAGCTTCCATTACTGCTGGCACGGTGGTTACGTCTAAGGGCTTTGATAGCCACTACACACACACACCACACACACACACACACACACACATTTGTTTTACAATCCTAGTGAGGACCGACAATTCACTCCCATTCAAAATGTGTTTACTCTAAAACGTTAACCCCTAATCCCCAACCTCTAACCTTAACCCCTAATCCCCAACCCTAACCTCTAACCTTAATCCCTAATCCCCAACCCTAACCTCTAACCTTAACCCCTAACCTCTAACCTTAACCCTAACCTTAACCCCTAACCCCCACACCCACAGTGCATTCGGAAAGTATTCACAGCGCTTCACTTTTTCCACATTATGTTACAGCCTTATTCCAAAATGGATTACATTAATTTTCCCTCAAAATTGTACACCCAACACCACATCATAGGGGTGGAACGGTACATTCGTATTGAACCAAAATAGTACAGGCGTCATAGCCTGGCTCTGCCCTTCTACATACTTCCGCAAAATTTTGATTTTGCTTTTGTACTGTGTCTGGGCTTGAGGTACGTAAGTCAGATGTCTCCGGTTAACTTTTTACCTGTCCAATCAGTGAACAGAGGGAATGGCTGAGAATGATGACGTTGATGTCGTGGGGTTTGTGTTGTAGTTCCGTAATGGCGGGGGAAAAAGATGCGAGCGAAGCCATTCGGTCCGTCGTGGCAATGCTGCCGAATATCCAGAAGTTAAAGCCAGAGCAAGAACAATCTTTGATCCCCACGGGGTTCGTTTGATTTTCCAGCTAGCTCCATTAGTGGTGAAGAAGTTGGCTAAGGCGAACGCTAGCGATTGGTTATGGCAGATCCAGAGTGGCTCTGGGCAGATCCAATAGTTAAATAAAACTTCAGATTACCCGCCTTTAAGGAAGTTAAAGCTTGTCAATGGAGCGAGCCCAGACTCTCTGTACAAATGAAATGTACGAGAGTCTGGTTAGGACCATGGTTCGGTGCATAATATTGCACAGAGAATACACGGTATAAAAATGTATAAAACTCGCGTGCAAATTAATAAATGTAATGCGTAACTGCCAGGGGCGGCGCCAGATAATGTTTGATGCAGGTGCTGCGGGGGTGCTAGATCATTGACAGGGGGAGCTGCGCAATTATACATACATTATATAATAGCGTACTATCAGAGAGTGGGACCCATTTTCAGCCCGGGAGTGTAATGGCCAAAACCAGCCCATCCCCACCAGGATCCCTGACATACGAGCCGTACGTTGAACATTCGGGACTTAACCCGAACCTAGGACCTTACCTAGTCAAGGTTTTGATGTGAGCTGAAATCGGAATTCCACGTTAACGCTTAGCGCATAGCGCGCAAGCGAGATTCCGTTTCCATTAATTTCAGTGCAAAATAGTGTTTTGAGCTTTATGTAATATAAACATTACGTTGGACACATTGTTATATTTTCCAAAAATTACCACCAACATTTTTACCTGAAACATTCAGGGCTTTTGAAAAACCATAGGCTATTTTTCCCACACTTGCAGAAACCTAGATTATGAGGTGACAGATCTTTCTTTTTTTTACCCGTCTTTTTCAGTTCCTCCTGGCGTCTTTTTCCCATCCATTTTATTATTTTCACATCAGCTTAATCTTGCTAACTCCCTCCACAACAATAAATGATGGTTTAGGGTTGTGTCCATGAAAACAACCTGTACACGCACTTGTGTTAGAGAAAGACAGCATGCGCAACAAATAAAAACTGCACTGTTTAATGTCTGATAATGCACTTATTCAGATTCAAATCAAGCGGAGCTGGTTCATGCAAGGGGGACGCGAGACATAGCGCTTAATTTTTGGGGGGGCCGCTACCCACAAGGTTAGCTGTGTTGCTCGTTTCACGAATGCACAATCCTTACAAGTTGTACCTCATTGTAAAGGTGACTAATCAGGCTTTTATAAAATACAATACCAATTGGTATTATTGAAGGGGAGGAATAATCAACCAAAATTACATTTCCGAACTTTTTTGATGGGTTTATTACTAAATTAGCAATATTTTAGTGGGTGCTATCGGGGTGCTTTGGTCTTTCTTGGGGGTGGTGAAGCACCTGCTGGCCCCTCCCTAGCGCCGCCCATGGGAACTACTGTTAGATACTTGTGTTCTTTAGGGACACCTAATCTGTTGCCCCGCTTTAGCTCTGAAGTTCTGATTGGCGCCGCCGTGAGTCAGAGATAGCTAGCAGCATTAAGAACGAGTATGGCGAGTGGTGGCGACCCACGAGAGATAGAGGACCCGCCGGCCTCTTTAAGATCACAAGTTTAGGCAAACTTAGGTTTCCCATTCAGTTACAGTAGTACAGGCGAGAGAGTGGTGGATAAGACAAGCACTGTGTGTCGGCGTTGTTCAGCAGTTGTGGGGTATGTGAGTGGAAATACATCTAACATGCTAACACATAACACATCTGGATAAGAGCGTGTGCTAAATGACTAAAAATATCCGACAACATCACCCAGGTGTGCCAATCACTGGAACAAGACAAAAAAAAACTGTCGAACTTCTCCCTACAGTTCTTAACCAGCCTTTAGATACACATACAACTAGGGCCAAAAAAATCACTGACACATTCGGACTTTACATGTCGTCTTCAATGTGCCTGTATTCACTTGTAGAGGAACCTGGTTTGCTTTGCTTTTCCCTCCGTTGTACCAAACTCGTACCAAACCGAGATGTCTGAACCGGTATGAACCAAACCGTGACTTCAGTGTACCATTCCACATAATGATAAGATGAAAAATGTGTTTTGGACATTTTATTTCAAAATTTAAAAAAAATCACATGTACATAAGTATTCACAGCCTTTGCCATGACACTCAAAATTGAGCTCAGGTGCATCCTGTTTCCACTGATCATCCTTGAGATGTTTCTACAACTTAATCGGAGTTGACCTGTGGTAAATTCAGTTTATTTGACATGATTTGGAAAGGCTTTATTGAACTATTTGGCCTGATTGCCAAGCATCACGTCAGGAGGGATCCAGGCATCACCTGGCCAACACCATCCCTACAGTGAAGCAGGGTGGTGGCAGCACCATGCTGTGGGGATGGTTTTCAGTGGCAGGAACTGGGAGACTAGTCAGGATTGAGGGACAGATGAGTGCTGCAATGTGTGTAGAATTGAGGAAAAAATGAATTTAATTAATTTTGGAATAAGGCTGTAACATAACAAAATGTGGAAAAAGTGATACTTTCCGGATGCTCTGTATTCCCCTCCTATCATTGTACCCCTCCTAGATACAACACTTAACATTGGGGAACAAAGACAATGTCCTCACTAGGTTCAGGCTTCTCTTGGTGTACTGTGCCTGTGTTTCCTCCCATATGGGTAGTTAAACAAGTCCACACACATACCTCCATGATCCTGCTCAGACAACACACACACACACACCAGACATCCCTGAGTTCTGTCTGCACAAATAATACAGACCTGAGGGAAGGGAGGAATGTTTGTGTGTGAGAGAATGTGTGTGTGTGAGATAGGGTGTGTGTGTGTGTGTGTGTGAGGTAGGGTGTGTGTGTGTGAGATAGGTTGTGTGTGTGTGTGTGAGACAGGGAGTGTGTGTGTGTGAGGTAGGGAGTGTGTGTGTGTGTGTGAGGTAGGGAGTGTGTGTGTGTGAGTTAGGGAGTGTGTGTGTGTGTGAGATAGGGAGTGTGTGTGTGTGTGAGATAGGGAGTGTGTGTGTGTGTGTGTGTAAGATAGGGAGTGTGTGTGTGTGTGTGTGAGATAGGGAGTGTGTGTGTGTGTGTGTGAGATAGGGTGTGTGTGTGTGTGAGACAGGGAGTGTGTGTGTGCGTGTGTCTGCTCTACTCTAGTTTGTTATGCTCTTTACTCTGCCCTTCTACACAGTCTGTCATTATGGGATGTCTGGAAGCAGCTCATTAACAGAATCAGCATGTCATGTTACCATGGGTAACACAGCACAGCAGAGTGGGTACACAAACACGGCACACTATCAGGGAGTGACTGCAGAACTGTGCTACTGTAGAATATAACCATATATAACCATCATGGTTCATATGAGGATTAAACACACACTGGAGCTCCTGCCTTCTTAATGTCAGACAGACAGACAGACAGACAGACAGACAGACAGACAGACAGACAGACACACACACACAGACAGACAGACAGACATAGCTGCTGTCACGTCAGCGCTGGTCCCCTACCATGTGGTAAACACACACGTACACCCCGACACACACAGATCCACAACCCTAGGCGGTCTGTGGCCAGATGGTCAGATGCCGTGGGGACTAAACCAAGTTCCGAAACCGGAGATTTCCAGTAGCTCTCTGTCCCTCTCCCCCCTCTTCCCCCCCTCCCTCTGGGTGCAGGAGTACGGGAGGGAGGTAGAAAGAGGACCCTCTCTTTTCTCCTCTCCCTCCCAACTCACCCCCCCCCCCACTCTCCCCCAGACAGAACTACCAGAGGCAGATTCTGCAGCAGCAACATACTGATTCAAATGAGAGGGAAGGAAATAGTTATATAGAGGGAAAGAAGAGGCAGGAAATCCGTTTTATGCAAGACAGTTCATGTAAAGTGCTTTTCAGCACTTATGAAAGATTCATAGTCCATCCCGCCAACCCTGTCCTGTCCCCACTCCCAGCCTGGCTGTTTGAAATGAGGGGCGGTGGGGGGGGGGGGGGTAGGGGGGTACTGTTCCAGTCCCCTGACTCACTCACCACTCCACGACCCCCCTACACTGTGTTCCTGTCTACAGAAAACGACAGGACACTTCCACTTCCTGTATTTACCCTTCCACTGCTGTATTTACTCCTCAAATAGATAATCCATGTAATCCCAGATCACCCATCAGCATCACTTCCTCTCCACGACCAACAGTCTGGAAATGTTGTAATGGCGATGGAATCTGATACTAGATTGTGTGTGTGTGTTGAGTACAATCCCAGATAGCAATATTACCCCAGTAAATAATAAGTTGGATTCGTAAATATACAGCGAGAGAAAGAGCAGTACGCAGAGAAAAGACTGAGAAATGGAGAGCAGCGGGAAAGAGGCTAGGAGAAGAGATAGATGGTTAGCCTGAGCAGACAAACGAGTGGAGATGGACATATAGGGAGTTGATCAGCACCTTGAGTCCTGTCAATCTGTCTGCACACAGCTGTCAGCTTGTAGCTGGATGGAGAATGGGGAGAGAGAATGAGAGGATGGGAGGAGGGGAAGGTGAAGGGAGGATGGGAAGAGGAGAGGAGGGGGGGAAAGGAAGGATGGGAGCAGCAAGTAGAAAGACAGACAGGAAGTAGAGACATACAGGAAGTAGAGACAGACAGGGAGTAGAGACTTACAGGAAGTATAAAAACATACATGAATTAGACAGACAGTCCTCTATAAAGGCCGCTCTATAACTGTTTGATGGCCATGGAGACAAGCTGGGGTCAGCATGACCGCATGTGAGTGTGTTAGTGTTAGTGTGTGTGTGTGTGTGTTTGTGTGTGTCTGAGAGCTCCCAGATGCAGGCATGTGTGTGTGTGTGTGTCTTACAGGTAGGTCTCTGGTGAGGTATTAATGGATATTAATGCTCCCTGGGCTCCTATTAAAGAGCAACCAAGATGATATCCTGCTGCTCCCATGCTATCCTGGAGCACCACACACACACACACAACAAACACACACAGATATATAAACACACACCGATACTTGCATGTACACACACATCCAAACACACACCTTTTCACACAAACATGTTCACTTGCATCCAAAACCACAGATGAATAAACATGTTCTCATTTCAGATGTTTGAAGAGTGGAAATGCACCACAACACAGAGGCAGACTGGCTTCACAAAGAATACAGAGAATACGCTGTATATAGTCCTTTTTCTCGTTTTATCTCTCGCTTTCGCACTCTCTCTCTTTCTGCTGGTAGAGCCAGCCAATAAGGCAGCAGCACTTTGAAGATGGGGACAAAGGACAACACACCAGTCTGTTAGACCCACACACACCAGTCTGTTAGACCCACACACACCAGTCTGTTAGACTCACACACACCAGTCTGTTAGAACTACACACACCAGTCTGTTAGACCTACACACACCAGTCTGTTAGACCCACACACACCAGTCTGTTAGACCTACACACACCAGTCTGTTAGACCTACACACACTAGTCTGTTAGACTCACACACACCAGTCTGTTAGACCTACACACACCAGTCTGTTAGACCTACACACACCAGTCTGTTAGACCTACACACACTAGTCTGTTAGACCTACACACACCAGTCTGTTAGACCTACACACACTAGTCTGTTAGACCTACACACACCAGTCTGTTAGACCTACACACACTAGTCTGTTAGACCTACACACACACACACCAGTCTGTTAGACCTACACACACTAGTCTGTTAGACCTACACACACACACCAGTCTGTTAGACCTACACACACTAGTCTGTTAGACCTACACACACCAGTCTATTAGACCTACACACACCAGTCTGTTAGACCTACACACACCAGAGGGGAGGGAGGGGGACATATACAGGAGAGAAGGTACAGAGGGTAGAGATGGAGAGAGGGGAGAGAGGGGAGAGATGGAGAGAGGGTAGAGATGGAGAGAGGGGAGAGGGTAGAGATGGAGAGAGGGTACAGATGGAGAGAGGGGAAAGAGGGTACAGATGGAGAGAGCGTAGGATAGAGATGGAGAGAGGGTAGAGAGGGTAGAGATGGAGAGAGGGGAAAGCGGGTAGAGATGGAGAGAGGGGAGAGAGGGTAGAGATGGAGAGAAGGTAGAGATGGAGAGAGGGTAGAGATGGAGAGAGGGTAGAGATGGAGAGAGGGTAGAGATGGAGAGAAGCGTAAGGTGTGACTATAACCCCTCCTCCACCCCTCCTCTTCCCCCCCTAGTCCTCTTCCCCCTCCTCCACCCCTCATCTCTAACTGCTATGTTTTGTCACAGACACCAGGATATGACATCATCTAATGGATCCCTCCTCACTCACACTCCTCATCACTGACAACACTGAGCAGCCCAACTCCTCCTGTAAGTGCGTGTGTGTATGCATCTGTGTGTGTGTAAGTGTAAGTGTGCATGTGTGTGTGTATGTATGCATCCGTATGCATGTGTGAGTGTGTGTGTGCATCGATGTGTGTATAAGTGTAAGTGTGATGGGGCTATTTCCGGGAAGCCCCTGCATTATTCAAACCTCATAGCACAATGTTTAAGACTCTTCTAATTGCACCATGTTCTTACTTAGTATAAAATATGATTGCCCTTTAAATACTCCTAATTAAAAACCATGGCCTCTCAATGTACTTAGAAGTACATGACAGAATGAAGAAGTCACAAATAGATAGTCGATTAGGAGAGAAAGCATTGATACAGCAGTTCTGAATTCTAGCAAGACACACTGGACACAGGCTGGTCAACACTCCCATCCGCCTCACCTTGCCTCTCCACCTATACTGATGTGCCATTATAAATATTCATTATGCATGAGGAGATTAGTAGATTGCAGCTATACTTCCCAGAATATTCCTCTCTCTGTGAGTTACAGGAAGTAGGAAGTATAAACATCAATAATACAAGTGATTTCATCAACACAAATGTGGTCATCCTAAAACAGGAAAGAATCCCCATCTTCACACAAAACCCAAATACACACAGTAGTACACACAAGTACACACTCGCACACACATACCAGTGTTTCCCGTGCGTTGATTTTGTCGTGGCGGCCCGCCACGGCTACATTTCTGCCGCCACGTTATCAGAAATAGGGCTGTACAAGATTTTAGGCCGTTTATCAGCAGTCATTGTTAGAGTGCATGTTGGAGAATTGCACGGAAACGCGCTTCACAGCGCAGTTAAGATTGCGTGTGTGCGTCCTTGAGAACTGTAAGTCGTATAACTTATGTTTTCAGTTCATTAAAGTTCATTTCAGTTCATTATTGTATTAGTCTACAGTTATTGCAAATTTAAGTTAACTGGCGATTTTCGTTGTTTGTATTCTTCCCCTGCTAGCATAATTGCATGTCTGTTGATTCGATGGCGATTGCTGCCCTTGCTCACGTTTGTATTTTAGGTGCATTATTATGCTTAAGTAGTTTTAATTAATTGTGGTTATATTGTTATTATTTGCTACAGAATGCTTAGCCTATCAAGATCAAATGAAGCCGACAGTGTACATGCTTTCGAGTACCTTGATCGATAGGCTAGGCTACTGACCATTTACAATAAGTTGTACGTCAATTATTAATTGGCAGCATATTTCTGCCATTTAGAACATACTTTAAGTAGCCTAACTGTATTGCTTTATGGAAAATAGGACAAATATATATGCAATATTACATTTGTTATCAGACTATTTCATTAACTTACTCCAAAATATCGGGTAGGAACTTTATTTCGGCTGAGGGGGGGGGGGGGGGGGGGGGGTGGACAGACCTGCCCCCACTGATAAAAAGAATCCTAGGGGAAACACTTCATACACACATGTACAAACATTCACTAAACAGCATATTAAACTAGTTTTAGTTCAACCTTAAAGTGTACATTTTTGAACTGCTAGTATCAGTGGAAGAGGAGAGCAGCATCATCCTCTAGATAGATCATCACCCTCTAGATAGACCATCCTCATCCTCTAGATGGAGCACCATTCTCATCCTCTAGATAGATGATCATCACCCTCTAGATAGAGCAGCAACATCATCCCCTGGATAGACCATCCTCATCCTCTAGATAGACTTAGGCAGAGCAGTAGTAGAATAACACAGAGCAGCACCCTCTCGACAACAGGAGAACGAGGCCAGTCTTCCAGGAACACTGGATGATTGCCCAATCATGCATGTTGGAGGCATGTTCCTACCTCACCAGAAGCATGTGAGACACAGCTGTATACACAGAAACAGCTTTTCCCCTGCAGGAAGCTGGGGGGGGGGACTGGGGAGGGGGTGAGGTAGTGGAAATGGAAGCAAAGGGAAAAAGTAGAGGAAGGGTGGAGGAGAGGGAGATATGGCGAGTATGGGGAGAGGAGAGGGAGGATACTGTAACAAGGTGATGTCTCATACGGAGAGATGAGCTGGCTCGGGCTCCAGAGACTGTAGCTCATTAGAGAGAGACCCCAGGGCCTGGTCTCTGTCCCTCTCTCTCCCAGGGGGGTACAGGAGGGGGCAGGATGAGGAGGGCAGGATGAGGGGGGCAGGATGATGGTCTGGTCTCTCCCAGGGGGGTAAAGGAGGGGTCAGGATGAGGGGCTGTAGATTGCAACCATTTTTTGAGACCGTGCAAGTATTTTTTATGAGGGTGATACAGGATGAGGTGGTACAGGAGAGGGGCAGGATGAGGAGGGTACAGGATGAGGGTACAGGATGAGGGGGTACAGGAGAGGGGCAGGATGAGGAGGGTACAGGATGAGGGTACAAGATGAGGGGGTACAGGAGAGGGGCAGGATGTGGAGGGTACAGGAGAGGGGCAGGATGAGGGGGTACAGGAGAGGGGCAGGATGAGGGGGTACAGGAGAGGGGCAGGATGAGGAGGGTACAGGATGAGGGGCAGGATGAGGAGGGTACAGGATGAGGGGGTACAGGAGAGGGGCAGGATGAGGAGGGTACAGGATGAGGGTGATACAGGATGATGGGGTACAGGAGAGGGGCAGGATGAGGAGGGTACAGGATGAGGGTGATACAGGATGAGGGGGTACAGGAGAGGGGCAGGATGAGGAGGGTACAGGATGAGGGGGTACAGGAGAGGGGCAGGATGAGGAGGGTACAGGATGAGGGGGTACAGGAGAGGGGCAGGATGAGGAGGGTACAAAATGAGGGGGTACAGGAGAGGGGCAGGATGAGGAGGGTACAGGATGAGGGGGTACAGGAAAGGGGCAGGATGAGGGGGTACAGGATGAGGGGGTACAGGAGAGGGGCAGGGTGAGGAGGGTACAGGATGAGGAGGGTACAGGATGAGGAGGGTACAGGATGAGGGGGTACAGGAGAGGGGCAGGATGAGGAGGGTACAGGAGAGGGGCAGGATGAGGAGGGTACAGGATGAGGGGCAGGATGAGGAGGGTACAGGATGAGGGTACAAGATGAGGGGGTACAGGAGAGGGGCAGGATGAGGAGGGTACAGGATGAGGAGGGTACAGGATGAGGACGGTACAGGATGAGGGGGTACAGGAGAGGGGCAGGATGAGGAGGGTACAGGAGAGGGGCAGGATGAGGAGGGTACAGGAGAGGGGCAGGATGAGGAGGGTACAGGATGAGGAGGGTACAGGATGAGGACGGTACAGGATGAGGGGGTACAGGAGAGGGGCAGGATGAGGAGGGTACAGGAGAGGGACAGGATGAGGGGGTACCCACAATATGTCTTCCTTTATCACCTGTGTTACTGCGGCTGGCTGAAGGACCAGTTCATCCCATAATAACACATGCAAGCCATCTCAAAGAAACCCACATGCATGAAGATGTACATGCTAATCCATACAGTACAAAGAACAAGGCTATTTAACCCCTTACTCCTCTCCAAGTCTATCTCTATCCAGAGAGAGGGCTAGAGAGAGAGGGATAGAGAGAGGGGGATAGAGAGAGGGATAGAGAGACAGGGATAGAGAGAGAGGGGGATAGAGAGAGGGGGATAGAGAGAGAGGGATAGAGAGAGGGGAGAGAGGGGGGATAGAGAGAGGGGACAGAGCGTGGAGAGAGAGCGCTTAACCATCCTGACAAGCTGGTCCTGACAGCCTGGTCCTTACAGCCTGGTCCTTACAGGCTGGTCCTGACAGGTGTGTGTGTGTGTTTGTGTGTGTGTGTGTGTGTGTGTTGGTGTGTGTGTGTGTGTGTGTTTGTGTGTGTGTTTGTGTGTGTGTGTGTGTGTGTTTGTGTGTGTGTGTGTGTGTTTGTGTGGGGGGGTAGTATCGAGGTAATATCTCCTCCTCTCAGTGGAACTGATCCACTAGCCTCAGCCATTCTGAGTAGCTGATTTATTTATCTCTCTCCTCTAACTTCCCTTCCTTTCTGCCAGCCTCCCTTCCTCCCTGCCTCCCTTCCTCCCTCTACCTGTGTTTCTCAAGAGAGTAAGCTGTTATCCTCTCTCTGTCAGTTAATGCAATCTCACCCTGCCTCCCCCGCCCTACAGTCATTTGTCATTATTTAGGCCTGTTGTGGTGCAGAGCTACGGAGGCCTGTGAGGGACATTCTACCTCTCCGCTCCACTTGGCTTCCTCCAGCTGTTCACTCTCAGGATGAACTGAAGCACAGGCAGGAACCAGGAACACCAGAAACTCTTTTCCAACAAGTGATGTAATTGAACTTCGTGTTACTCAGGTTTCTAATCAACAGTTCAACAGTTAACAAAGCCTGTGTTGACTTTTGTTAAGCATATAGTGCAAGAAAACTTTCTCTTCAAAGTCAAATGAACCAGTTCCCCTCCCCTCCCACACTGCATGTTCCTTTCTCTCAGTTTGTTTCTCTTACTGTTTTAACTCCCTAATTTCAACTGATCTCATCAGCTGTGTGTGTTTGTGTGGAGAGAGAGAGGGAGAGGGAGAGAGGGGGGACCAGACACTTCTGGAAGTATCACTTAAAGGTCTAATTACAGTGCAGGGTTGCCAGGCAACAGAAGGGATATCCATCCTGGGGGGCAATAGATGACTGAAGCGTCTAAACCCCCCCCTTCGATCTTTCCCCCCCCCCCCCCACACACACTCACTCTCTTTCTCTACCCCCAACACACCCCCACACTCTCTCTCTACCCCCCTACACAGACACGCACACACTCTCCCACCCCAACACACACTCTCACCCCCCCCCCTCCACACACACTCTATACCCACCCACACACACACACACATATACTCTCTCGTTGGCCTCATCCCTCCAAAAACGCGCACACACACACACACACAGGCAGCAAGTGATGATGTCAGTGCAGCAGTGGCCGCATGCTAATTAATTCCTCCTGCGACCTTGAGCTCCATCACACAGGTCAGCTAGATACACACACACACACACGACTGTCCAAAAATGTGGTACCAGTTTAATTCCACTCCACCTCTCCTCTGCAGTTACCATGCTGTTGTCTCTGCTGGTGACAGCTCTGCCCCACCCAACACATGCTGTCCTCCCTCCCTCTCCCTCCCCCCCTCCTTCCCTCCCCCCCTCCTCCTCCCTCCCTCCCCTCCTTCCTCCCCCCCTCCCCTCCTTCCTCCCCTTCAGGGAGAGTTCTGCTCCAGGTAGAGACATACGTCCCCAGGTCTCATCCTCATAATTACTCCCCTGTCCCCCGGTGCATGAGAGTGTGTGTATGTGCTGTCGGTGTGTGTGTGTTTATGTGCTGTAGGTGTGTGTGTGTGTGTCTTGGAACACCATGGGGACATGACTAGGCTAATTACCCTGAAATAATCACATGTTTGTCAGCGCCCTGACAATCACAAGTGTGTGTAAACGCGGCCCCCTCCTTCCCTGTGCCAGGGTGCTGCAGGAGGCAGACTGGAGGCAGACTGGAGGCAGAGTGGAGGCAGACTCACACAAGGAGAGGCAGCAGATTCTCTCTGATCTCCACACGGCTGAACATGACAAGACCCCGAGGACACACAGACTGTCAGAACCGACACACTCTCTCCGTTCTCCTCTCTACAGGGGTAGAACATACACACCCTCTCTGAGGTCAGGGTCGGGGGAGCAGCCAATCACAGCAGACGTGACCTCTCTGTGGGAGGCAGGGTCAGGGCCTGCCTGCTGGCTCCATACATGTCCTGCTACTCACACACACACTCACACACACACACACACACACACACACACCTCCCCAGTCAGTCTCTGGCAGTAGTAAAGAACGGGGGTGGGCCCAGTAAGAACTAGGATGAGTAGCCAGTGTGTGTGATCGTGCGTCTCCTCCCCCGAGCTCCGCCCCCCTCTCCTGCTGCAGCAGATTGTTGCTCCTTTTAAGAATCTCTTAACTCCTCCTGCATTCCTCTCTCTTCTCTCTCCTCCTGCTCCCTCTCTCCTCTCTTCACTCCCCTCCCTCCGTCTCTTTCTCTCCACACTCCTCCTGCTCCCCCTTGCCTGTCCTGACCTCCTCCAGAGAGACAGGTCCTTGTGGTCATCCTGGAGTGTCATTAATAAGGTTGTCTTCTCTGTGGCCCCTAGTCCTCTGTCACCCGGCAACACATTAATTCCTCTTATTTATCTCTCGGCGCCAAGGCCGTGCAGGAGGAACAACAGTTTATGGAATAACACCAGAAGAGTTATGGCTGGCCGCAACTTTATGACAGCAGCGTTTGTTTTAGCTGCGCGAGTCAAGATAAAGTTCATTACTATCATTCTGAAAACAAATTGTCCAATGTCAGCAAGTCTTCAGGTTCCCAGTATATTTAAAGATATAAGTGCAATCAGAGAACAATCACCATAAAGTTATCTTCTATACTGGTATAATCACAGTGGAGTTACCTTCTATACTGGTATTCTATAATGGAATTAAAGTCTATATGCTCCACTCCTCCCTACCTTCTCCCCTCTCCCCTTCTCCCTTCTCCCCTCTCCCCCCTCTCTCTCTCCCCCCTCTCTCTCTTCCCCCTCTCTCTCTCTTCCCCCTCTCTCTCTTCCCCTTCTCTCTCTTCCCCCTGCTCCTTGACTCCAGTGACAGTGAGAAATGGTTTTAATAGTCCTGGAACATCCTGTCAGCAGTCTCCGAAACCCTGATGTTAGGAAGCTCGTCCCTCCCTCCCCCGCTTTCCACCCCCCTCCCTCCCCCTCTCTCTACTCCCCTCCATCCCCCTCTTTCTACCCCCCTCCCTCTCTCTCACCTCCCCAGCCTGCAGCTCACCTCCCCAGCCTGCAGCTCACCTCCCCAGCCTGCAGCTCACCTCCCCAGCCTGCAGCTCACCTCCCCAGCCTGCAGCTCACCTCCCCAGCCTGCAGCTCACCTCCCCAGCCTGCAGCTCACCTCCCCAGCATGCAGCTCACCTCCCCAGCCTGCATCTTCTATTTAGAACGCTGTGCAGGTTCAGTCCACGAGTGTGTAGATATTCTGCTTCCTTTTCTAGAGGTTCTATTCCTGGTTCTTTCTGAATGACCTGTCAATGGCAGGGCTAATGACAGCCCCATGCCTCCTGCCTCACCCCTCTCTCCACTGGCCTCCCTCAACAGACCTGGTACAGACCCTGGTACAGACCCTGTTACAGACCCTGGTACAGACCCTGGTACAGACCCTGTTACAGACCCTAGTACAAATCCTGGTACAGACCCTGGTACAGACCCTGGTACAGACCCTAGTACAGACCTGGTACAGACCCTGTTACAGACCCTGGTACAGACCCTGGTACAGACCTGGTACAGACCCTAGTACAGACCTGGTACAGAGGCCAGGCAAGGGGGCACCTTCTTTACACATACACTTTCCCCTCCTATACATCCATTCCTCTTCTCCTCTTGATCCCTCCGTCCCTCCCTCTCTCCTCCATCTGTTGGTCTGTTCTGCATAAACCACAGTGTGTCTTCATTCCTGAAACCCGTCTTCTCTAATGCTGCTTGTGTGTTGTACCGCTGCAGACACACTAACCCACACACACACAATGTGCTCTTTTCACAAGGAAGATAACGAGGCTCCCTTTCTGTCTGATGTGACAACATGCCAACAAACAGACAGAGGGTTAGTGAGAACCAAGCGGCCATTTTGATGCCATGCTTTGAAGGGGTTTTATCCACAAGCGTAACACATATAACAAGTCACTCTCTCTCTTCCCCACACACACACACGCACGCACACACCCACACACACGCACACAACAACCAGTCACACACAGACACAACAGCTGGAGATCAACTTTGGGTCATGCAATCTCTGTCTTTCACAATCCTCCTCCCCCACCTCCCCCTCTCTCTAACCCAGCCCCCGTCTCTCTCTAACCCAACCCTCCTGTCTCTCTCTCTAACTAACCCCCATGTCTCTCTCTATGGTGTGTTGGTGATGCAAATGCAGCAAGTTCAAGGTGGTAAAATGAGAGCAGGAGAGAAAAAATACAGGAAACAGGAGGAGCAGAGGAGCAGAGGGGAAGAGAGAGGAGGAGCAGAGGGGAGGAGAGGAGAGAGGAGGAGAGAGGAGGAGCAGAGGGGAGGAGAGAGGAGGAGCAGAGGGGAGGAGAGGAGAGAGGAGGAGGAGAGAGGAGGAGGAGAGAGGAGGAGCAGAGGGGAGGAGAGGAGGAGCAGAGGGGAGGAGAGAGGAGGAGCAGAGGGGAGGAGAGAGGAGGAGCAGAGGGGAGGAGAGGAGGAGCAGAGGGGAGGAGAGAGGAGGAGCAGAGGGGAGGAGAGAGGAGGAGAGAGGAGGAGCAGAGGGGAGGAGAGGAGAGGAGCAGATGGGAGGAGAGAGGAGGAACAGAGGGGAGGAGAGAGGAGGAGCAGAGGGGAGGAGAGAGAAGGAGAGAGGAGAGGAGCAGAGGAGCAGAGGGGAGGAGAGGAGGAGCAGAGGGGAGGAGAGGAGGAGCAGAGGGGAGGAGAGAGGAGGAACAGAGGGGAGGAGAGAGGAGGAACAGAGGGGAGGAGAGAAAGAGCATAGGGGAGGAGAGAGGAGGTGCAGAGGGGAGGAGAGAGGGGATAGAAGGAGCTGAGGGGAGGAGAGATGGGATAGAAGGAGCTGAGGAGAGGTGGAGCAGAGGGGAGGAGAGAGGAGGAGCAGAGGGGAGGAGAGGAGCAGAGGGGAGGAGAGAGGGGATAGAAGGAGCTGAGGGGAGGAGCGGAGCAGAGGGGAGGAGAGAGGAGGAACAGAGGGGAGGAGAGGAGCAGAGGGGAGGAGAGAGGAGGAGCAGAGGGGAGAGAGAGGAGGAGCAGAGGGGAAGAGACAGGAAGAGAAGAGGGGAGGAGAGGAGGAGCAGAGGGGAGGAGAGAGGAAGAGAAGAGGGGAGGAGAGGAGGAGCAGAGGGGAGGAGAGAGGAAGAGAAGAAGGGAGGAGAGGAGGAGCAGAGGGGAGGAGAGAGGAAGAGAAGAGGGGAGGAGAGGAGGAGCAGAGGGGAGCAGAAGGGAGGACCAGAGGGGAGAGAGAATGAGAGACGAGAGGAAGAGGAGATGGAGGGGCATATAGGAGGAGAGGAAAAGAGAGAATGAGAAGAGGAGGACAGGAGGAGAGAGGAGGAGCAGAGACTGCATAGTGAACTGAAGTGTTTATGCAGAGGTTACACACCACAGAGGTGTAACTGGTAATCCACAATTTTTTTTACCATTCTACCTTAGCCAAAGGGATAACTGTTGTATAACATAAAATCTTTCCCTCTGGCTTTTTTACATTCACAAGACACCCACATCAAATGACTAAGAGAGAGAGAGTTAGAGATAGGAGGAGGGGAGAGAGAGAGAGAGAGAGAGAAAGAGAGAGAGAGAGAGAGAAAGAGGAAGGGAGAAAGAGAGGGAGAGAGAGAGAGAGAGGAGGAAGGGAGAGAGAAAGAGGAGGAAGGGAGAGAGAGAGAGAGGAGGAAGGGAGAGAGAGAAAGGAGGAAGGGAGAGGGGGGGGGGGGAAGAGTGAGAACACAGGAAAAGTTCTCAACTGCCCAAAGAAAACCACACGCTGACTTTATATCCCAGTGAAATAAACAACAAATGATTTTCCAGAAATGGATGGTGTGTGTGATCAGTCATGGGCAGTCACCAGTCTGGAGAGTGCACTTTGTAATGGAGACCCTTCACACATGATTTATGAGCCTGCAAAGCCTGTCCTCCATTAGAAAATGGAGCAAATTATTCTGATCAATAGTGTCACATTCCCAACGCTGTGATTCATGACACCTCCAGCCTGGGTCTCCAGGGGCTGAGCCAACACTGTCTGCAGGGAGGGAGGGAGGCTGTGTACACAGGTGAGGAGCAGGGGAGGGAGGAGGGCTCGGTGAGGAGCGGGGGAGGGAGGGAGGAGGGCTCGGAAAGGTGAGGAGCGGGGGAGGGAGGAGGACTCGGACAGGTGAGGAGCGGGGGAGGGAGGGAGGAGGGCTCGGAAAGGTGAGGAGCGGGGGAGGGAGGAGGGCTCGGACAGGTGAGGAGCGGGGGAGGGAGACTGTGTACATAGGTGAGGAGCAGGGGAGGGAGGGAGGAGGAGGGCTCGGACAGGTGAGGAGCAGGGGAGGGAGGGAGGAGGAGGGCTCGGACAGGTGAGGAGCGGGGGAGGGAGGGAGGAGGAGGGCTCGGACAGGTGAGGAGCGGGGGGAGGGAGGGAGGAGGAGGGCTCGGACAGGTGAGGAGCGGGGGAGGGAGGGAGGAGGAGGGCTCGGACAGGTGAGGAGCGGGGGAGGGAGGGGAGGAGGGCTCGGACAGGTGAGGAGCGGGGGAGGGAGGGAGGGAGGAGGGCTCTGACAGGTGAGGATCGAGGGAGGGAGGAAGTAAGGGAGGAAGGCTCGGACAGGTGAGGAGCGAGGGAGGGAGGGATGCTGTGTGCATAGGTGAGGAGCGGGGGAGGGAGGGAGGCTGTGTGCATAGGTGAGGAGCGAGGGAGGGAGGGAGGAGGGCTCGGACAGGTGAGAAAGCGGGGGAGGGAGGGGGGCTCGGATAGGTGAGAAGCGGGGCAGGGAGGAGGTGAGAAGAGGTGGGAGGTTGGTGAAATGAAGGGTGTCAGGGGAAGGATGGGTGGTGAACGAGAGCGTGAGAGGCGGAGCGTGGTGGCAGGGAGGGAGAAAAAGGAAGCAAAGTAAAAGGTCAGAGGTTAATAATGTACTCGTGTAAGATTCAAGGAGAGAGAGAGAGAGAGAGAGAGAGAGAGAGAGAGAGAGAGAGAGAGAGAGAGAGAGAGAGAGAGAGAGAGAGAGAGAGAGAGGCCACTCACTGTGGAAGACATGTTTCTGGAGTCATGCTAGTAGATGGTAGGACGACCCTATATGCACACTCCTCTGAGACTGATTGCCAGTGACCTCCGTGGATTTTCCAGGGCACACTCGATTGGAAACACACAATTCCATTTCCCAGAGGGAGCTTTGCCATTTGCAGGCATGCCTCATTGCCAACACATTCACTTTTGGCCTTTTCAACATTTATATATTTATATACAACAAAAAAAAACATGAAGCTTTGGCAGTTTCAATAACCAAATTCACAATGACAGTGTAGTCTGTTGTCTGCCATGCTAGCAGGAAGCAGCAGTGGTGGAGCAGTGACGGAGCTGAGCGGCTGGCCTTCTCCTCCCAGCTGAGACACCAGGACAGCACCCACACCACCATGGACACCAGGGGCCTCATGTATGAATGTTGCGTACGCACAAAAAGCTTGCATACGCTGGTTTTCACGCACACTTTGTGATGTATAAAGATTTACTTGACGTGAGAATGTGCGGGCCGTCACAGAAAGTTTTGAGCAGACGTGAGAATGTGCGGACCGTCCGCAAAGTCGTCTGGCTCTGTAACATGGCGAATTCTAACTGAAAAGTGCAGAAACTCACCAAACATTACAAAATAAAGTTTACACTAGTACGTTTATGACAAGACACATTTTCTCGCCTCCACACTTGGTTGTCAGAACCTCTATCTCACAATCACCATATTTCTTTGAATAAACGCAGCGGAGTTTAACGTTCATTTTTGGTGTTGCGTTTTTTTTTTTGAGGGCGGCGTTTAATCGAAGAAATACCGTAATTCAGACAAAGAAATTACCTCAAGAGTGCATTTACAGTCCATCTGCATATTCATTTATGGAAGGACGCAAGGTGGGGTCAGTGGCTCGTTCACGTGCGTCAATCTCACGTTGATTGTGATTTATAAAGGAAAGGTGCGCAGGACCTGGCGTACGACCGATTTTATACATGTGAATATTTCTGTGCATAGGTTCTTTTTGAGTTTTGGCCGTACACCATCTTCTGGTATGAAATCTGCGCAATCCTTTATACATGAGGCCCCAGGACAGCAGAAACACAGTACAGGTGAGCCTCTCAAATTCAATATAATCTAATGATGGTCCTTTTTTACAAACAATGTCACAGGATGCTTACATATCAAAAACTAGAACCACCCTCTCCTCTCTAACCCTCCTCTCATCTTGCCCCCCCTCCCTCCCCCTCCCCCTCCCTCTCCCTCTCCCCCTCTCTCCTGTATCTGGGTCTCCTCTTTTTTCTCTATGCTGACATTCTTTACTTTGATTCTGTTTCTGCGGGCCAAGAAACCGAGTATTTCATCCCTGCAGTCTCAACGTAGCATCGACCATCCTCATCGATCTGAGGCACCTCCCTCCCTCCATCGGGGACGCAGCCAGCCTGCCTCCATCGATCCCCTCTTTATTCTTCCACTTTATGCAGCTACGCAGGGATTTACAGCCCCTTCGTCCCTTATATAAATATATTTGAAGATGAGAGCATCGATAAATACTCATTCAAAGTTTGTTCTTGGATTTTTCTAAAGCGTAAAGCTCAGTGTGTGTGTGTGTGTGTGTGGGGGGGGGGTACCTGGGGCCTGGAGAGAGCTGGGTTAACGAGGATAACTGGTGTTCAGCTGGAGAGCTGGGTTACCGAGGATAACTGGTATTCAGCTGGAGAGCTGGGTTACCGAGGATAACTGGTGTTCAGCTGGAGAGCTGGGTTACCGAGGATAACTGGTGTTCAGCTGGAGAGCTGGGTTACCGAGGATAACTGGTATTCAGCTGGACAGCTGGGTTACCAAGGATAACTGGTGTTCAACTGGAGAGCTGGGTTACCGAGGATAACTGGTATTCAGCTGGACAGCTGGGTTACCGAGGATAACTGGTGTTCAGCTGGAGAGCCGGGTTGCCGAGGATAACTGGTGTTCAGCTGGAGAGCTGGGTTACCGAGGATAACTGATGTTCAGCTGGAGAGCTGGGTTACCAAGGATAACTGGTGTTCAGCTGGAGAGCTGGGTTTAACGAGGATAACTGGTGTTCAGCTGGAGAGCTGGGTTACCGAGGATAACTGGTGTTCAGCTGGAGATTCGACCCACAACTTCAACACACCGACATTCCCGTTATTAGACAAAGGCCTTGATTCTTTCCATCCGCTCTTTCCATCTGACCCATTGTATGCTTTGTTTCATGTGTTAGCCCAGTGGTTGTCAATCCTGGTCATCAGGCCCCGCTGCCCTGCATGTTTTAGACGTTTCCCTGCTCCAACACACATGATTGAAATGAATGGGTCGTTATAAAGGTTCTGTTGAGCTTCATAATTACCCATTTATTTGAATCAGGTGTGTTGGAGCAGGGAAATATCGAAAACATGCAGGCCAGGGGGGCATAAGGACCAGGATTGAGAACCACTGTGTAAGCCCATCAAACCCTTACTAAAGCCAATAACATATTTCCATTACTGTTCAAAATCATTGTGTTTCATTTTAACTTGCGTATTCTGATCCCTCATGTTATTTTATCAGCTTTACACTTCAGAATTAATTCCTTAAGATTAGACTGATTACTACATATTAAATATAGGATTCCTTAATGTCCTAACCCAATAATAAGGTGGTACCCCTAGATACTTAATAATAAAGTAAGTATCTCTATCTTAAACAAGCAAACCCCAGCTCTCTCCCTCTCTCCCTCTCTTCCTCTCTCCCTCTCTCCCTCTCTCCCTCTCTTCCTCTCTCCCTCTCTCCCTCTCAAGTACGCCCCCCTTTAGTGTTGGAGGGGGAGTCGGTACACAATGCTGTGTAGAATATTAAAGTAGAATGGGAAGTCACACTGCGTGACTGGACATTAGGACACATCCCTCTCCCCTCCCTCTCTCTCTCTATCCATACTCATCCTTTCCCCACTCCAGTAATCCCTGCATTAATCACCTCTGCCAGCATCACCATCAACCACCTCTTATCATATGTCTCTCCACACAAGACCCATTTCCTTCTGCCACTCTCCCTCTCTTTCTTTCCTCTCTTCCTCTTCGCCATCCTTCTCTCTTTCTCTCCCTCCCAGGAGCAGCAGTGATGAGGCTGGAGAGTGGGCTTGTCAGACTAACAGATCTCTCTCTACTCAATTACTGTCTTTCTCTCAGCACTCCTTTCCATCGTCCTCTCCATCCCATTTCTCCCCTCCCTCACCCTCGCCTCTCTTTTCTTCCCTCTCCTCCTCCCCTCCCTTACCCTCGCCTCCAGCCACCACTCAGCTAACCAGCCACCACTCAGCTAACCAGCCACCACTCAGCTAACACTCAGCTAACCAGCCACCACTCAGCTAACCAGCTAACACTCAGCTGCAGCTAACAAGCCACCCAGTGGCGATTTTAGACTCTTTAGGGGTGCTCAAGCACACCTAAATGTCATCTCAGCGTAACGGGTGTGAATCCTCAAGTATATAACAGGCCACCCGCATCAACAAAGAGCTAGCTTTTCGTTGGCGTGGCTGGTAGGGGTCGCGCTTGGCAAGTCAGAGGCGGCCTGTTCGAGCCCAGCGAGTGGCGAACATCGGCCCATAGACCTGTGACGGAGTGTGGCCACGTCTGTTACATCAGCACCCCTAAAAATTACAATTATAAATTAAATACAATTGAATTATTATCTTAAATAAGTTTTAGTGCTAAAACAATGTTTATTTATTGTTGACACCATTATCGTTTCATTTGATGCTGGTAGTTCATGAAGAAAGGGACTTTTCGTTTTTTCATTCATTCAATATTTTGCCTAATAATACTTAAATGTATGAATTGTTATCCAGTGAAATTAATAATTTATTAGCAAGGGGGTTTAACACTTTTGTAAGGCACTGTATCCATGTCACATCCTCATTGGGGACTGAGTCCCCCTAATGGTCTGATCCTAGAATCACCCCTGAAGCCACCACTCAGCAAACCAGCTAACCAGCCACCACTCAGCTAACCAGCTAACACTCAGCTAACCAGCCACCACTCAGCTAACCAGCTAACCAGCCACCATTCCGCTAACCAGCTAACCAGCCACCACTCAGCTAACCAGCCACCACTCAGCTAACCAGCCACCATTCCGCTAACCAGCTAACCAGCCACCACTCAGCTAACCAGCCACCACTCAGCTAACCAGACACCACTCAGCTAACCAGCCACCATTCCCCTAACCAGCTAACCAGCTAACCAGCCACCACTCAGCTAACCAGCCACCACTCCGCTAACCAGCCACCACTCCGCTAACCAGCTAACCAGCCACCACTCCGCTAACCAGCCACCACTCAGCTAACCAGCCACCACTCAGCTAACCAGCCACCACTCAGCTAACCAGCCACCACTCAGCTAACCAGCCACCACTCAGCTAACCAGCCTCCACTCAGCTAACCAGCCACCACTCAGCTACTTGGGGTTGGTCTGTCCCCACACAGCTCTGCTCTCCATGTCAAACGCTGACGGAGCAAATTAGTGTCTCCCTCTCCTCCAGCGACAGCTGCCCATCCCAGCCCCCACGGTGCAGGGTCTGTCAGCCGTTCAGCCAATTTCCACACACACACACACACACACATCCGCATACCACACACACACACATACAACTGCATACCCCCCCTCCCTCAATGCATACACACCCTCACAACCACATACCCAGACACACTCCGCTTCTCTCTGAACTCTGCCTGAAGGATGCTGTACAGCATCCTTCCCTCATCTAGCTGGTCTAAAGCGGTTCTGCTATTCTGGTTGCAGTATAGCAGGGCAACAAGGTACTTTCCTATGCAATATGGTTCTCACAGGGAACAACTGAGGGGATTGACAGAGTCTTCAGGATTCCTCTGAGCAGGAACAAGGAGTGTGAGGAGAAAAGGGGATTTTGAATGCATACTTAAGCTAAAGCCTGCCGTGGTCAGTGATGACAGTGTAATCCAGCCAGAATGCCTGGGGATGGAAACAGCAGAACAGACACAGCTGAACTTTAATCACTCTGGCAGCTACTGCTTGTCTTGTACTCAAAAAGATACGAGCTGTGAAAGGTTACAAATGCTAATCGCCTTTGTGCCACAAAAAGGTTTCAAATATGAGATATTGTAATATGTCAAATTTGTCATTATATATATATATTTTTTTTTTCATTATTTTCCATTTAAGCCGAAGAGCTGAATTAAGGCAACAGGATCGGACTTATACCACCACCAGCTCTGTCCGTTCCTCTTACTGTGTCTCTCCTAAAAGGAAATCCAAATAACCACTACAATCCTACATCTACCATCACACAAAACATAAACTACCACAGCAGATTCCTCATTTGTGTAACTTACTTGACAATAAATCAGATAGTGAGGTGTATTCCAGTCCACAGCTATGACATCTGTTACAGCGCTGGAGCTATGATTATCTACAAGCACGTTTGTGCATTTGTGGAGTTAGGGTTGAGTTGGAAAAATTGAAGATGTAACACATTTATCCTGTATAAGAATGATTCTATGTTCAGCATTCCTTGGGTGCAAAGAGAGGCCTACCCCAAATCTGAACTCTGGGTAAACATACAAGACCCTCATCTTGGGGCTGAGGACTAAGAAGAGGGGGGTTTGGTTGTTTTAAGGAGATGCTGTGTGACAAAGACTATAGGTGGAGACAAAAAGGCTAGTGACCATTTGTTGACACCTAATGTGAGGGAGCTTTTACAACCCCAGAACCAGAGATCCTGTTGTGTTTCAATCAGGGTTGATGTCGTAAACACGCAAGCACACGCGCGCGCCAGGTCTATGCAAGAAGCCAATGAGGAAGAGCCATGGGACATTTGCATGCCTTTGTCTTAACCAATGACTGTAAAGAGCAGGGCTGCTTAAATAGCTAGCTAGCACAACATGCTAGCAGGCAAACTTTGTAGCACAATGGCGTGTGATGTTTTTGTCTCCTTGTGGGCCGGCCGCAGGCAACAAAGCTTTCTTAAACTTGTTCACCGACTGACTGTGCAATGCTTGATAGATTAATATTCCTGACAGGTTGCAGTGGTCATTAGAATGTCCTTTCTTTTGAGGCTTTTCACAAACCAAAACTCACCATCAACTCCTCACCCCACATCTTCTCTAACCCTAACCCTAACCCACACCTCCTCTCCTTACCCCACACCTCCTCTCCTCACCCCACATCTTCTCTAACCCTAACCCTAACCCACACCTCCTCTCCTCACCCCATATCTTCTCTAACCCTAACCCTAACCCACACCTCCTCTCCTCACCCCACATCTTCTCTAACCCTAACCCACACCTCCTCTCCTCACCCCACATCTTCTCTAACCCTAACCCACACCTCCTCTCCTCACCCCACATCTTCTCTAACCCTAACCCTAACCCACACCTCCTCTCCTTACCCCACATCTTCTCTAACCCTAACCCACACCTCCTCTCCTCACCCCACATCTTCTCTAACCCTAACCCTGACCCACACCTCCTCTCCTCACCCCACATCTTCTCTAACCCTAATCCTAACCCACACCTCCTCTCCTCACCCCACATCTTCTCTAACCCTAACCCTAACCCACACCTCCTCTCCTCACCCCACATCTTCTCTAACCCTAACCCTAACCCACACCTCCTCTCCTCACCCCACATCTTCTCTAACCCTAACCCTAACCCACACCTCCTCTCCTCACCCCACATCTTCTCTAACCCTAACCCACACCTCCTCTCCTCACCCCACATCTTCTCTAACCCTAACCCACACCTCCTCTCCTCACCCCACATCTTCTCTAACCCTAACCCACACCTCCTCTCCTTACCCCACATCTTCTCTAACCCTAACCCTAACCCACACCTCCTCTCTTCACCCCACATCTTCTCTAACCCTAACCCTAACCCACACCTCCTCTCCTTACCCCACATCTTCTCTAACCCTAACCCTAACCCACACCTCCTCTCCTCACCCCACATCTTCTCTAACCCTAACCCTAACCCACACCTCCTCTCCTCACCCCACATCTTCTCTAACCCTAACCCACACCTCCTCTCCTCACCCCACATCTTCTCTAACCCTAACCCTAACCCACACCTCCTCTCCTCACCCCACATCTTCTCTAACCCTAACCCTAACCCACACCTCCTCTCCTCACCCCACATCTTCTCTAACCCTAACCCACACCTCCTCTCCTCACCCCACATCTTCTCTAACCCTAACCCACACCTCCTCTCCTCACCCCACATCTTCTCTAACCCTAACCCACACCTCCTCTCCTTACCCCACATCTTCTCTAACCCTAACCCTAACCCACACCTCCTCTCCTCACCCCACATCTTCTCTAACCCTAACCCTAACCCACACCTCCTCTCCTTACCCCACATCTTCTCTAACCCTAACCCTAACCCACACCTCCTCTCCTCACCCCACATCTTCTCTAACCCTAACCCTAACCCACACCTCCTCTCCTCACCCCACATCTTCTCTAACCCTAACCCACACCTCCTCTCCTCACCCCACATCTTCTCTAACCCTAACCCACACCCCCTCTCCTCACCCCACATCTTCTCTAACCCTAACCCACACCTCCTCTCCTCACCCCACATCTTCTCTAACCCTAACCCACACCTCCTCTCCTCACCCCACATCTTCTCTAACCCTAACCCACACCTCCTCTCCTCACCCCACATCTTCTCTAACCCTAACCCACACCTCCTCTCCTCACCTCACATCTTCTCTAACCCTAACCACACCTCCTGTCCTCACCCCACATCTTCTCTAACCCTAACCCTAACCCACACCTCCTCTCCTCACCCCACATCTTCTCTAACCCTAACCCTAACCCACACCTCTCCTCACCCCACATCTTCTCTAACCCTAACCCTAACCCACACCTCCTCTCCTCACCCCACATCTTCTCTAACCCTAACCCACACCTCCTCTCCTCACCCCACATCTTCTCTAACCCTAACCCTAACCCACACCTCCTCTCCTCACCCCACATCTTCTCTAACCCTAACCCTAACCCACACCTCCTCTCCTCACCCCACATCTTCTCTAACCCTAACCCACACCTCCTCTCCTCACCCCACATCTTCTCTAACCCTAACCCTAACCCACACCTCCTCTCCTCACCCCACATCTTCTCTAACCCTAACCCACACCTCCTCTCCTCACCCCACATCTTCTCTAACCCTAACCCACACCTCCTCTCCTCACCCCACATCTTCTCTAACCCTAACCCACACCTCCTCTCCTCACCCCACATCTTCTCTAACCCTAACCCTAACCCACACCTCCTCTCCTCACCCCACATCTTCTCTAACCCTAACCCACACCTCCTCTCCTCACCCACATCTTCTCTAACCCTAACCCTAACCCACACCTCCTCTCCTCACCCCACATCTTCTCTAACCCTAACCCTAACCCACACCTCCTCTCCTCACCCCACATCTTCTCTAACCCTAACCCTAACCCAAACCTCCTCTCCTCACCCCACATCTTCTCTAACCCTAACCCACACCTCCTCTCCTCACCCCACATCTTCTCTAACCCTAACCCTAACCCACACCTCCTCTCCTCACCCCACATCTTCTCTAACCCTAACCCACACCTCCTCTCCTCACCCCACATCTTCTCTAACCCTAACCCTAACCCTAACCCACACCTCCTGTCCTCACCCCACATCTTCTCTAACCCTAACCCACACCTCCTCTCCTCACCCCACATCTTCTCTAACCCTAACCCACACCTCCTCTCCTCACCCCACATCTTCTCTAACCCTAACCCACACCTCCTCTCCTCACCCCACATCTTCTCTAACCCTAACCCACACCTCCTCTCCTCACCCCACATCTTCTCTAACCCTAACCCACACCTCCTCTCCTCACCCCACATCTTCTCTAACCCTAACCCACACCTCTCCTCACCCCACATATTCTCTAACCCTAACCCACACCTCCTCTCCTCACCCCACATCTTCTCTAACCCTAACCCTAACCCACACCTCCTCTCCTCACCCCACATCTTCTCTAACCCTAACCCTAACCCACACCTCCTCTCCTCACCCCACATCTTCTCTAACCCTAACCCACACCTCCTCTCCTCACCCCACATCTTCTCTAACCCTAACCCTAACCCACACCTCCTGTCCTCACCCCACATCTTCTCTAACCCTAACCCACACCTCCACTCCTCACCCCACATCTTCCCTAACCCACACCTCCTCTCCTCACCCCACATCTTCTCTAACCCTAACCCACACCTCCTCTCCTCACCCCACATCTTCTCTAACCCTAACCCACACCTCCTCTCCTCACCCCACATCTTCTCTAACCCTAACCCACACCTCCTCACCTCACATCTTCTCTAACCCTAACCCTAACCACACCTCCTGTCCTCACCCCACATCTTCTCTAACCCTAACCCTAACCCACACCTCCTCTCCTCACCCCACATCTTCTCTAACCCTAACCCTAACCCACACCTCTCCTCACCCCACATCTTCTCTAACCCTAACCCTAACCCACACCTCCTCTCCTCACCCCACATCTTCTCTAACCCTAACCCACACCTCCTCTCCTCACCCCACATCTTCTCTAACCCTAACCCTAACCCACACCTCCTCTCCTCACCCCACATCTTCTCTAACCCTAACCCTAACCCACACCTCCTCTCCTCACCCCACATCTTCTCTAACCCTAACCCACACCTCCTCTCCTCACCCCACATCTTCTCTAACCCTAACCCACACCTCCTCTCCTCACCCCACATCTTCTCTAACCCTAACCCACACCTCCTCTCCTTACCCCACATCTTCTCTAACCCTAACCCTAACCCACACCTCCTCTCCTCACCCCACATCTTCTCTAACCCTAACCCTAACCCACACCTCCTCTCCTTACCCCACATCTTCTCTAACCCTAACCCTAACCCACACCTCCTCTCCTCACCCCACATCTTCTCTAACCCTAACCCTAACCCACACCTCCTCTCCTCACCCCACATCTTCTCTAACCCTAACCCACACCTCCTCTCCTCACCCCACATCTTCTCTAACCCTAACCCACACCCCCTCTCCTCACCCCACATCTTCTCTAACCCTAACCCACACCTCCTCTCCTCACCCCACATCTTCTCTAACCCTAACCCACACCTCCTCTCCTCACCTCACATCTTCTCTAACCCTAACCCTAACCCACACCTCCTCTCCTCACCCCACATCTTCTCTAACCCTAACCCACACCTCCTCTCCTTACCCCACATCTTCTCTAACCCTAACCCTAACCCACACCTCCTCTCCTCACCCCACATCTTCTCTAACCCTAACCCTAACCCACACCTCCTCTCCTCACCCCACATCTTCTCTAACCCTAACCCACACCTCCTCTCCTCACCCCACATCTTCTCTAACCCTAACCCACACCCCCTCTCCTCACCCCACATCTTCTCTAACCCTAACCCACACCTCCTCTCCTCACCCCACATCTTCTCTAACCCTAACCCACACCTCCTCTCCTCACCTCACATCTTCTCTAACCCTAACCCTAACCCACACCTCCTCTCCTCACCCCACATCTTCTCTAACCCTAACCCTAACCCACACCTCTCCTCACCCCACATATTCTCTAACCCTAACCCACACCTCCTCTCCTCACCCCACATCTTCTCTAACCCTAACCCTAACCCACACCTCCTCTCCTCACCCCACATCTTCTCTAACCCTAACCCTAACCCACACCTCCTCTCCTCACCCCACATCTTCTCTAACCCTAACCCACACCTCCTCTCCTCACCCCACATCTTCTCTAACCCTAACCCTAACCCACACCTCCTGTCCTCACCCCACATCTTCTCTAACCCTAACCCACACCTCCTCTCCTCACCCCACATCTTCCCTAACCCACACCTCCTCTCCTCACCCCACATCTTCTCTAACCCTAACCCACACCTCCTCTCCTCACCCCACATCTTCTCTAACCCTAACCCACACCTCCTCTCCTCACCCCACATCTTCTCTAACCCTAACCCACACCTCCTCTCCTCACCTCACATCTTCTCTAACCCTAACCCTAACCACACCTCCTGTCCTCACCCCACATCTTCTCTAACCCTAACCCTAACCCACACCTCCTCTCCTCACCCCACATCTTCTCTAACCCTAACCCTAACCCACACCTCTCCTCACCCCACATCTTCTCTAACCCTAACCCTAACCCACACCTCCTCTCCTCACCCCACATCTTCTCTAACCCTAACCCACACCTCCTCTCCTCACCCCACATCTTCTCTAACCCTAACCCTAACCCACACCTCCTCTCCTCACCCCACATCTTCTCTAACCCTAACCCTAACCCACACCTCCTCTCCTCACCCCACATCTTCTCTAACCCTAATCCACACCTCCTCTCCTCACCCCACATCTTCTCTAACCCTAACCCTAACCCACACCTCCTCTCCTCACCCCACATCTTCTCTAACCCTAACCCACACCTCCTCTCCTCACCCCACATCTTCTCTAACCCTAACCCACACCTCCTCTCCTCACCCCACATCTTCTCTAACCCTAACCCACACCTCCTCTCCTCACCCCACATCTTCTCTAACCCTAACCCTAACCCACACCTCCTCTCCTCACCCCACATCTTCTCTAACCCTAACCCACACCTCCTCTCCTCACCCACATCTTCTCTAACCCTAACCCTAACCCACACCTCCTCTCCTCACCCCACATCTTCTCTAACCCTAACCCTAACCCACACCTCCTCTCCTCACCCCACATCTTCTCTAACCCTAACCCTAACCCAAACCTCCTCTCCTCACCCCACATCTTCTCTAACCCTAACCCACACCTCCTCTCCTCACCCCACATCTTCTCTAACCCTAACCCACACCTCCTCTCCTCACCCACATCTTCTCTAACCCTAACCCACACCTCCTCTCCTCACCCACATCTTCTCTAACCCTAACCCACACCTCCTCTCCTCACCCACATCTTCTCTAACCCTAACCCTAACCCACACCTCCTCTCCTCACCCCACATCTTCTCTAACCCTAACCCTAACCCACACCTCCTCTCCTCACCCCACATCTTCTCTAACCCTAACCCACACCTCCTCTCCTCACCCCACATCTTCTCTAACCCTAACCCACACCTCCTCTCCTCACCCCACATCTTCTCTAACCCTAACCCACACCTCCTCTCCTCACCCCACATCTTCTCTAACCCTAACCCTAACCCACACCTCCTCTCCTCACCCCACATCTTCTCTAACCCTAACCCACACCTCCTCTCCTCACCCCACATCTTCTCTAACCCTAACCCACACCTCCTCTCCTCACCCCACATCTTCTCTAACCCTAACCCTAACCCACACCTCCTCTCCTCACCCCACATCTTCTCTAACCCTAACCCACACCTCCTCTCCTCACCCCACATCTTCTCTAACCCTAACCCTAACCCACACCTCCTCTCCTCACCCCACATCTTCTCTAACCCTAACCCACACCTCCTCTCCTCACCCCCTCAGCTAGTACGATATAAGACAGCCCACTCCCCTCCTCAGGTAGCAGGATCCACACCTCCTGGCTAACCCTAACCCAAGACTCAGAGCCCTTCCTCTGCTTTATTCAGGCTTCAAGCAGCGGTATTGTGTTAGAATAGAAAACACACAAAAAGAGTCTCTCTTTCTCCCTCCCTCCACTTTGAAGCCTGGCCGTACATCTGAGCAGGACCCAGAAGATGCACACACACACAGAGACAGAGAGACAGAGAGGAGGATGTGAAAGTAGGTTAGAGATGGAGATAAAATTCTCTGTATATTTTAGCTTCAATTGCGCCAAACAAATGACTTGCCTGGCAGAGTCTGTACTGGTCAGAAGTCCTCAGACACACTCACTCATGAATGACTGAGATAAACAGAAGTTACGGGAGTGACTGTGCTGTGGCTGTGCTGTGGCTGTGCTGTGGCTGTGGTGTGACTGTGGTGTGACTGTGGTGTTAATGTGTGACTGGTGTTACTGTGCTGTGGTGTGGCTGTGCTGTGACTGTGGTGTGACTGACTGTGCTGTGACTGACTGTGCTGTGACTGTGGTGTGACTGTGCTGTCACTGTGCTGTGACTGTGGTGTGACTGTGCTGTGACTGACTGTATTGTGACTGTGGTGTTACTGTGCTGTGACTGACTGTGCTGTGACTGACTGTGCTGTGACTTTGCTGTATGCTGTGTACAATGAGTTTCTGGATTGTGTCCTGTTGCTGGATGAACCGGGAGAGGCTGATATTAACACCATGTTACACCCAATACCTCTTCCAACAAACTGATTCTCCAAGTCATGCAAAACAGACTGCACCCACAACACGGTTTATGATGTTGGGCTTAAGATCAGACGCTGGTGTTGTTGTTTTGCACTGTGCTGGTTAAATCCAGACCGCGACTCTGACCACCTGTGCTGGTTAAATCCAGACCGCGACTCTGACCACCTGTGCTGGTTAAATCCAGACCGCGACTCTGACCACCTGTGCTGGTTAAATCCAGACCGTGACTCTGACCACCTGAGCTGGTTAAATCCAGACCGTGACTCTGACCACCCAAACCCAGAACTGTACACCGCTGTGTTTCCATTTATATGCAGCTTTAAATAAAACGTCTGCTTAATGAATATTATTTGTAATTACATAATGAATTTCGAAGAAACTGATTTAAATAATTCCAACTTGCACAACAGGGTAACCCTAACCCAACAGTGCTGTATAAACGGCATGCTTATCAGCTACCCAGAAACGTGTCATGCAATCAAAGTAGCCTACCTTAATATGATTTCATGTATTTATTTTCTTGTGTATACGTGGGAGGTGAAGCCCGCCCACGCACAGAGACAACGTGTGGCGGCCATTTTGTTAGTGTGTCGTAACAACATGCTGTGTGTTCAGAGCTCAGCAGAAGCCCTGCCTGGTGTGAGTCTGTGTGTGTGTGTGTGTGTGTGTGTGAGAACAAACTGCCTGAGACCGAGGACACACAAGGCACCGGAATTAGAAACAGTGTTGTCAGTTTGGTGCCTCGTCAGCTCTCTTCCCTCACCCCCCACAGAGGGCCTTCTGCCCGCGCAGGCCTGCACCCTGGCACAGGAACACTGGCATCTGCGGACCGCACGCAATATGCTGCCCCAGGACAGCCTCCAACCTGCTCTCCACTGAGAACCGCTTATGAAACAAAAACCACGTTACTTCAGAGAACAACTCACAATGGTCACATCTTAAATATTAAGAAAGGCTCAGGAGTACATGTTGGTGTAGGCAGAAGTTTAGACTCTGTATTGAGAAAGCATGTGTTAATTTCCTTTTTCATCCTTTACCACTGTACTGCTTCACTACAAGGACAAACTACAAGCCTGAGAAAACTGAGGAACTAGGAAAATAGTCCAGAGTTACCGTGGATGAAGCCTGCCCTGCCTGCGGAGGGACCAGCCAGCCCAGAGACACGACCAGCCAGACTAGAGACACGACCAGCCAGCCCAGAGACAGGACCCGCCAGGCCAGACACACGACCAGCCAGACCAGAGACACAACCAGCCAGCCCAGAGACAGGACCAGCCAGGCCAGACACACGACCAACCAGACCAGAGACACAACCAGCCAGCCCAGAGACACGACCAGTCAGACCAGAGACACGACCAGCCAGGCCAGAGACACGACCAGCCAGACCAGAGACACGACCAGCCAGACCAGACACACGACCAGCCAGACCAGAGACACGACCAGCCAGACCAGAGACATGACCAGCCAGGCCAGAGACACGACCAGCCAGACCAGAGACAACCAGCTAGCAGGCAGACCATCAGTCCCACTTTCAGTCACAGTCCAAGTCTCTCTATAGACACAGTGACTCCTTGCATAACAAGAGGGACATGCTGCTACTAACACTAAATCCATATCTACCACGCTCTAAAAGGTCCAGAACCCAGCCTCCACCCCAAACAGGACCAGCACCCACCCAGCCAGCCTGCACCCCAGACCGGACCAGCACCCCAGACCGGACCAGCACCCCAAACTGGACCAGCACCCAGCCAGCCAGCACCCAGCCAGCAGCCTGCACCCCAGACTGGACCAGCACCCCAGACCGGACCAGCACCCCAAACTGGACCAGCACCCAGCACCCAGCCAGCCAGCACCCAGCCAGCAGCCTGCACCCCAGACCAGCACCCACCCAGCCTGCACCCCAGACCGGACCAACACCCCAGACTGGACCAGCAACCCAGACAGGACCAGCACCCAGCACCCAGCCAGCAGCCTGCACCCCAGACCAGCACCCACCCAGCCAGCATCCCAGACAGGACCAACACCCCAGACAGGACCAGCACCAGCACCCAGCACCCACCCAGCCAGCCTGCACCCCACCGGTTTCGTGCTGTAATATTCAGATATATAATTTGTATCAATCCGGCAAATCGTATCAATCTAGAAATACAGTGTCGTCGGAAACCTTCCTTTACCCCACCCAGCCAGCCTGCACCCCAGAGACGACCAGCACCTAGCCAGCCTGCACCCCAGACAGGACCAGCACCCACCCAGCCAGCCTGCACCCCAGACAGGACCAGCACCCACCCAGCCAGCCTGCACCCCAGACAGGACCAGCACCCACCCAGCCAGCCTCCACCCCAGAGAGGACCAGCACCCACCCAGCCAGCCTGCACCCCAGACAGGACCAGCACCCAGCCAGCCTGCACCCCAGACAGGACCAGCACCCAGCCAGCCTGCACCCCAGACAGGACCAGCACCCAGCCAGCCTGCACCCCAGAGAGGACCAGCACCCAGCCAGCCTGCACCCCAGAGAGGACCAGCATCCAGCCAGCCTGCACCCCAGAGAAGACCAGCACCCAGCCAGCCAGCCTGCACCCCAGACAGGACCAGCACCCAGCCAGCCAGCCTGCACCCCAGAGAGGACCAGCACCCAGCCAGCCTGCACCCCAGACAGGACCAGCACCCACCCAGCCAGCCTACACCCCAGACAGGACCAGCACCCAGCCAGCCAGCCTGCACCCCAGACAGGACCAGCACCCACCCAGCCTGCACCCCAGACAGGACCAGCACCCACCCAGCCAGCCTCCACCCCAGAGAGGACCAGCACCCAGCCAGCCAGCCTGCACCCCAGACAGGACCAGCATCCAGCCAGCCTACACCCCAGACAGGACCAGCACCCACCCAGCCTGCACCCCAGACAGGACCAGCACCCACCCAGCCAGCCTACACCCCAGAGAGGACCAGCACCCAGCCAGCCAGCCTGCACCCCAGACAGGACCAGCATCCAGCCAGCCTACACCCCAGACAGGACCAGCACCCAGCCAGCCAGCCTGCACCCCAGAGAGGACCAGCACCCAGCCAGCCTGCACCCCAGACAGGACCAGCACCCACCCAGCCAGCCTACACCCCAGACAGGACCAGCACCCAGCCAGCCAGCCTGCACCTCAGACAGGACCAGCACCCACCCAGCCTGCACCCCAGACAGGACCAGCACCCACCCAGCCAGCCTCCACCCCAGAGAGGACCAGCACCCAGCCAGCCAGCCTGCACCCCAGAGAGGACCAGTAAACACCACTTACCTGTGCAGGGACAGTCCTGTATTCAGGTCAAGGCCTAAGTCCGTTTAAAACGTATCTGCAAATGAATCTGTCCTCTTCCTGTTCCAGAGACGAGAGGACGAGCTGTGATTCCCCAACAGGAGGGAAGTCCTCTAATGTGTTTTATGAACACTGTGTTAATGGTATTGCAGTGGAAACACCTGCTGCTTGTTCATCATCTCCATAGTGATGTGTGGATTGCATCAGGGAATGCTGACCGTGGCGTTGTAGACACAAGGCCAGGTGAAGACCAACTGTCCAAACAGGGAGTGCTGAATGTGAACTTACCTTGTGACGTTCCGTGTCCATATGACCCGTGTGGATGGTGTGTGTTGCACCATGAGATCATGCATTCTGAAGGCTAAGTGAGGCCCTGTCCTCGCTCTTGTAAACAATGTCCAATGTCTCAAGGCTAACATGACACTGCAGCACAGAGGAGTGCGTTGAAAATGTAATTGGAACACTTGAATGTCACAATAGCAAGTAAGCTATTCAGTACTTTGGGTCTATAATAAAACAAATGTATATTTTAAAGCTTTGAAACGTTTATGAATGAATAAATGACCAGTAATGCAAGTGTCATTCAAGTGTTCCACGCAGCCACGACTGTAGAGAAAGCAGCCAAAGCCAGCACAACACAGACATGACCTGTGACCTCAGAGGAAGGAATGTTTACCTGAAATGCTCAGCAGAGATCTGAGTCGCCAGCCGCCTCCTCCAGGACCCGGCCCAGAGCCTGAGGGAGAGTCAAACCAACAGTCAGGAAGACCTGCCTCCCAGGAGACTGGGGCCAGGGAGACCTGCCTCCCAGGAGGTTGTAGCCAGGGGGACCTGCCTCCAGATACACATCCAAGGAGGACCAAGGGGGAGAGAGGTCCCAGGTCTCCCATATAAGGCCCCCCCAGACTCCCAGGTAAAGCCCCCCCAGACTCCCAGGTAAGGCCCCCCCAGACTCCCAGGTAAGGCCCCCCCAGACTCCCAGGTAAGGCCCCCCCAGACTCCCAGGTAAGGCCCCCCAGGGCCCACAGCCTCCACAATGTAAAACACAAGGAAAGGCGTTACCGTGCAGTGGGGCTGGGTAGCCGTCAGCAGGCCAGCGGCCAGAGAGCGGCCAGAGCTGGTTACCCTGGTTCCCCATGCAGGCAGCAGACACCCTTCACCCTAGCATCAGAGCCCACAGCCAAGCCAGCACACTTACCTTGAGCACCATCACACACCATAAGACACATACAGAACACATCTATATCTGGCCCTTTGCCCTTTATGCTACTGAACAGCATTAGATGGCGCAAGCAGCACCACAGGGATGGAGACATGGAGAAGCAGTTAATACCTTTAGTTTGACCTATGAGGTTGGATGGAATGGTCCATGGAGAAAGCAGTTCCAGATAAAAGAAAGAAGGGGAGAGAGGAAATGAGGAGGAAAAGAGAGAGGAGAGGGAATACAGTGAGGACAGAAGTGGGACAGAGGGTATAGAAGAGCAGTAACAGAGAGAGGAGAGACACGTCTTAATCAAAAGCAGCACAGAGCTGAAGGCATGCTGGGCCTGTATAGAGCTGAGGAGAGAGAGAGGGGCCTGTATAGAGCTGAGAGAGAGGCCTATATAGACCTGAGAGAGAGAGAGCGAGACACAGACACAGACACAGAGAGAGAAGACACAGAGAAGAGGATATGAAAGTGAAACTGAGAGCGAGAGAGAGGCCTGAATACAGCTGAGAGAGAGAGAGAGAGATGACAGCAAGGATGGGAGAGATGAGATGGGGTGGGGGAAGACATATTTGATCTGCTGCAGAGATGCATGCTGGGAATGTGGATCATCCAGGCTGATAGGAACATGCAGCTACCATGGTGACGCTGTCCGTCAAGCAGAAGCCTCGCCCCCTTACAAGTGCAGGCAGCAAGAACCACACTGCAGCTACACTACTATATGACTGTAGATATAATGTAGCTACACATGACTGTCGTTACACTAAAACACGACTGTAGTTACTACAACATGATTGTAGTTACACTACAACATGGATGTAGTTACACTTTAGCTACACTGTAACATTACTGTGGCTGCATTACAACATGATTGTAGTTACACTGTAGCTACACTACAACATTACTGCAACTACATTGTAGCTACACTACAACATCACTGTAGTTACACAACATATCTGTAGTTACACTTTAGCTATACTACAATATGACCGTAGTAACACTGTAGCTACACTACGACATGACAGTAGTTACACTGTAGCTACACTACAAAATGACTGCAGTTACATTAGTTACACTAAAACATGTCTTCAGTAACCTTAGAATATGACAGTATGTATTTACAGTATTTGAAACATTAAAAAAGTAGTTGAAAACAGAAGAGTGAGTGATCAGTAGAATTAGCTATAGTGATAGACATCCAGAGCCAGCAGGTTTAATGGGAGCCTAAACACCACAGCAGCCAGGAAGAGAGTGTGGAGGAAGGACGAGGGAGGGAGGAGGAGGACGAGGACGAGGACGAGGACGAGGAGGACGAGGACGAGGACGAGGACGAGGAGAAGGAGGAGGAGGAGGAGGAGGAGGAGGAGGAGGAACATACCTTGGTCGCCCATCATCAGGTGCGCCAGACCTTAAAGGAAAACAAGAGCACAGTCAGCAGAGGTCAGGGGTCAGGGGGTCAGGGTCATAGACACAGTCATCTGTCTGAGGGCAGATGTCTTGAAGTTGGGGGGAGTGAGAGGAAGGAGGGGGTGCGAGGAGTGAGAGGTCGGAGAGACGGGGGAGAGAAGCATGGACTCAACCCACTGGTTGCTATGCTTCATCAGCCAAACTTACTGAGGAGGAACGATGCAGTTAGATTCTTCAACAGGCCCGCCCACCCACCCCACAGCTAGCCACCCAGCACCAGGGTAGCCCCTCCCATCCAGAAGTCCATGGATGCACAGAAACACAATTTACCGACTAACATTGTTCGGACTAGAATTAACATTCCTACAATGAATGCAATTAAAATGTCTCCAATGCAGATTTACTTACGCTTATTTACCCAGTTTCAGATCAAGATTTTGAAATACTGCTAAATACATGAGAAGTGTAAAATGCATATTTTGAAAAAATGAAAAAACGAATACTAAACTAATCCTAATAATGTATTACAGAACCTTCAACCCTTGGAGGGACTACGGACCCTCTGCTGCTCACCACAGGCTGCACCTGACTCACTTAGCACTTGGTCAGGTGACACAGTAGGGAAACGCCAGTTCCCTGGTATGAAGAGTATCACACTTGCTACAGGAGGCAGTGCCGTGTCCTCGGCTCACACAGGAAGTGACATATGTCCTCGGCTCACACAGGAAGTGACATGTGTCCTTGGCTCACACAGGAAGTGACATGTGTTCTCGACTTACACAGGAAGTGTACTTCGACATTCTTGTTAACCAGAGCAATTACATAACAATCCTGTCAGGATGTTTCAACCGTCAATTGAACACATTTTGTTAAAGTGAAAACAATATACCCAATTAAGCGGTCCATTCTCACACCAGCATTGGTAAAAGCCGGTTTCAAGATCTGCATTAGAGAAACAATTACACCACAGCTATTATATGACCAGGAAGCATCAGATTGGTCCAATCATTTGGATCCTTCTCGCCATGTGAGGTTCAGAGGGAATCAACAACACCACAACCACAACACACGTGTGGAGGGGAACACTGAACCATGTGACACAGAAGCAGGTCTGGAACCATGTGACACAGAAGCAGGTCTGGAACCATGTGACACAGAAGCAGGTCTGGACCCATGTGACACAGAAGCAGGTCTGGACCCATGTGACACAGAAGCAGGTCTGGAACCATGTGACACAGAAGCAGGTCTGGACCCATGTGACACAGAAGCAGGTCTGGAACCATGTGACACAGAAGCAGGTCTGGAACCATGTGACACAGAAGCAGGTCTGGAAGGAGATGGAGGACAGCACACCCACCTTCATTAGGGAAGTCTTCTGCCAGCGAGCCGGGCGGAGAGAAAGAGAGGGAGACACTTGTTAAGCAGCATGCAGACTAGTACAGGCCACTGCATATGTTTACCATGCACAGCATCCAACACCACACGCACACTACCCATAGTTCCCTCACACTGGACCCCTGGTTACTGTTCTAAGGGATAGCTGGACCCCTGGTTACTGTTCTAAGGGATAGCTGGTGTGGCTAGCTACTACCCACTGTAAAACCCTCTGGAGCCCTGGTTACTGTTCTAAGGGATAGCTGGTGTGGCTAGCTACTACCCACTGTAAAACCCTCTGGACACCTGGTTACTGTTCTAAGGGATAGCTGCTGTGGCTAGCTACTACCCACTGTAAAACCCTCTCGCAAAAACGGACTTTGCTGCCAGGCCTGCCTGGGCAGCTGTAAACCAGTTTAGATGTGAGTGGATTAGCGTTGGCCCTCTTGATGCTGGGATACAACCTGTCAGCCTGCCTGCCCGTCTGTGTACCCTGCCTATGCAACCTGCCTGTGTAACCTGCCTATCTGTCTGCCTGCCTGTGTATCCTGCCTGTCTGTCTGCCTGCCTGTGTAACCTGCCTGTCTGCCTATGCAACCTGCCTGTCTGTGTAACCTGCCTGTCTGCCAGTCTGTGTACCCTGCCTGTCTGCCCGTCTGTGTACCCTGCCTGTCTGCCTGTCTGTGTACCCTGCCTGTCTGCCTGTCTGCCAGTCTGTGTACCCTGCCTGTCTGCCCGTCTGTGTACCCTGCATGTCTGCCCGTCTGTGTACCCTGCCTGTCTGCCTGTCTGCCTGTCTGTGTACCCTGCCTGTCTGCCTGTCTGCCCGTCTGTGTACCCTGCCTGTCTGCCTGTCTGCCAGTCTGTGTACCCTGCCTGTCTGCCTGTCTGCCAGTCTGTGTACCCTGCCTGTCTGCCAGTCTGTGTACCCTGCCTGTCTGCCCGTCTGTGTACCCTGCCTGTCTGCCCGTCTGTGTACCCTGCCTGTCTGCCTGTCTGTGTACCCTGCCTGTCTGCCCGTCTGTGTACCCTGCCTGTCTGCCAGTCTGTGTACCCTGCCTGTCTGCCTGTCTGCCCGTCTGTGTACCCTGCCTGTCTGCCTGTCTGCCAGTCTGTGTACCCTGCCTGTCTGCCGGTCTGTGTACCCTGCCTGTCTGCCAGTCTGTGTACCCTGCCTGTCTGCCTGTCTGCCTGTCTGCCTGTCTGCCTGTCTGCCTGTCTGCCTGTCTGCCTGTCTGCCTGTCTGCGTACCTGTCTGAGTAAAACAAGTGACATTGTTTGGTTCCACAGACCCTTTTCCTCAGATGTTTCCCAGAACCACCCAGAACCAGAGCAGAGAGCTTTGACAGCAGGGTAAGGGTTTGGGGCCTGCCACACAAGAGCCTCGGCATCTTTGTCTTCAGAGATTCAAAGATGGAATCCTGTCTTTAACTCAGTACAGACTGTGTCATACAGCCAGTGAGGGAATACAGGAATTGTGTGCATGTGTGTGTTAGGATGCACACAAACATTTATCCAATAGCAGTATCATCATTTAAACAACACAATCGATGATAAAGGTACTATTGGTTTTGTTACTTGTTTGCCCATGTGTGTGCACAAGCGTTAATTAAATCTAATTTGTATTTGTGAGTCCTTCATTTGCACAGAACAAGTTTCATCACAGAGACTCACAGAATGTATTTTATCCCTCGTTCAGGACACAAAGCTAAAGGACTAACGCCACTCCAAGCCTGGAAGGTTGCACTTTATACTTACAATATGTTTAATGTATTAAATATAAAGTAATTACACTCTAGCTAATTAAAAACATGTTTAGTAAAGTTCATTAAGCCAGTTAAACCAGCTAACGTTAGCTGGTTTGGGTCTGGCATCTTTAAGCCAATCATGGACGAGTTAGAGTGAGCAAGAGTGTATGCTTATGTACGTTTGTTTGTGTGTGCGTGCACGCGTGTGTCAGTATGCATGTGTGTGCATGCGTATTGCATGTACGTGTGTGTGTTTGTGTCAGAGCATGCACTAACATGTAAATGAGATGATCACATGACCCACACTAGCCCAACAGACATCAGTGTATGTCACAAACTAGTCCTACTGAGGCTCTCCAGCTAACCCTTCTACTGCCTCCCAGCCAGCATCAACCACAGATGATCACGCAACAATCACAATGTTAAACTAATCAAACCCTATAATACCAATAGAGTTCCTCCCTAGCCTGGCCTTGTGCATGTTTGTCTTCCATTATATCTGATGTTCATCTCAAATCTTTAGATGGGAAAAATACAGAAATGACAGACGACCATCAGAGTGTTTCCCAGGGTGCATAGGGATCACAGCTACTGGAAGACATCGACATCTAGCAGAGACTCTAACCACGTTGTTGTGGGGACCAGACAGTCCACCCCCATCTGAAGAGCAAGGTCCTACCTTGTGATTGGTCCCTCGCCCAGATTCAAAAGATTGATTGGCTGAGAACTTACCAGTCCCTCTGCATACAGCGTCCTTACCAGAGACCACACTCACACACGCTTGTGAACAAATATGAGAACAAAAGAAAATGAAAACGTTCAATCCACTTGTGTCCCTTGTTATGCTAATAGGAGAGACACAGTTAAATGTTTACAAGTGTTCTGTAGTTCTCTCTAGTGATCGTCATGGCAGCCACACCCAGAGCACTGTTGTCTAGGAAACACATCAGGTAACTTTGTTTACAAAACGGGGCTTGATGATGAGAAGCCTGACAACTGCTCAAGAATGGCAACCCAGGTAACCCAGGTAACCCAGGAAGGAGGAGAGGTAACTAACAGGGTTCTCTAACAGAATGTTCAAACAGTGTTCTCTCACAGTGTGCACTACCTGTGTTCTCTATTGGGGTTCTCTCCAAACAGTTTTGTTGTGTTGATCTGAAGTGTCTGTCTGGAATACAACTCTCCTATAGCTCTTCTCCACTAAAACCTCGACTGTAGACAGTATTACATTTCACATTTAGCAGAAGCCTTAATACAAAACAACAAAGAAGCATTTAGAAAGTACATCAGCTGATCTGGGATCTGAGTGCATAGAACAGGCCAGAGACCAAGCCTTCATCCTCATATATATATGTAAAATGATTGAAGAATCCAGCTTTACCCCAGTCTCAACCCCCGAGAACCTCTAGTAAACTGCCTTTACAGGGCTGCACACCATGACACACACCTTGAGCCCCCCCAATTCCTACACACACACCCCCTACCAATATAAAACCAACTGGCTCTCCTAATCCAGCTCAGTTAATCCATCCAAGACCAAGGCTGTTGTGAAGGCGATAGCTCAACAGTGCTCCTCTATCCCCTCCAACACCATGTCACGCTTGCTGTTGTTCCAGAGCAGCGAGGATCCATATGGACGAGGAGACACGTCTGGTGAAGATGACTCCCATGATCTGTGTTGTGTGGAAGAACAAAAGGTTCTCACGACCACCACACAGTGCAAGCTCTGGCTAACTGCATGAACAAGATTAGACATACCTTGAACATGCATGTTATTATGACATTATCTACCATTGATACAACCTTTAACTGTGTTCTAGAAGCAGGATACAACCTTTAACTGTGTGTTACTGGGTGTGTTCTGGAAGCAGGACAATCTGCAAATCGAGTATCCCCAATCCCCTCTCTCTGTACCTTTCTGTCTCTGCCTCACTGTCTCTCTCTCTTCCTCTCTCAACTCTCCTACTCACTCCTACCTCGACTTCTCTCCTCTCTCCCCTCAGAAGGTCAAGATTTGATTGGTAGAGAAGAGACAGGAAGTTACAGGGAAGATGCTGACCTAGCAGCTTTCAACCCTCACATCACTGCTGCTGTTAACCCTCACATCACTGCTGCTGTTAACCCTCACGTCACTGCTGCTGCTGTTAACCCTCACATCACTGCTGCTGCTGTTAACCCTCACATCACTGCTGCTGCTGTTAACCCTCACATCACTGCTGCTGTTAACCCTCACATCACTGCTGCTGTTAACCCTCACATCACTGCTGCTGCTGTTAACCTTCACATCACTGCTGCTGCTGTTAACCCTCACATCACTGCTGCTGTTAACCCTCACATCACTGCTACTGCTGTTAACCCTCACATCACTGCTGCTGCTGTTAACCCTCACATCACTGCTGCTGCTGTTAACCCTCACATCACTGCTGCTGCTGTTAACCCTCACATCACTGCTGCTGTTAACCCTCACATCACTGCTGCTGCTGTTAACCCTCACATCACTGCTGCTGCTGTTAACCCTCACATCACTGCTGCTGCTGTTAACCCTCACATCACTGCTGCTGCTGTTAACCCTCACATCACTGCTGCTGCTGTTAACCCTCACATCACTGCTGCTGCTGTTAACCCTCACATCACTGCTGCTGCTGTTAACCCTCACATCACTGCTACTGCTGTTAACCCTCACATCACTGCTGCTGTTAACCCTCACATCACTGCTGCTGTTAACCCTCACATCACTGCTGCTGCTGTTAACCCTCACATCACTGCTGCTGCTGTTAACCCTCACATCACTGCTACTGCTGTTAACCCTCACATCACTGCTGCAGCTGTTAACCCTCACATCACTGCTGCTGTTAACCGTCACATCACTGCTGCAGCTGTTAACCCTCACATCACTGCTGCTGCTGTTAACCCTCACATCACTGCTGCTGTTAACCCTCACATCACTGCTCTTAACCTTCACATCACTGCAGGGGAAAGAGTGAGAAACACACGTCTGGTGAAGATGACTCCCATGATCTGTGTTGTGTGGAAGAACAAAAGGTTCTCACGACCACCACACAGTGCAAGCTCTGGCTAACTGCATGAACAAGATTAGACATACCTTGAACATGCATGTTATTATGACATTATCTACCATTGATACAACCTTTAACTGTGTTCTAGAAGCAGGATACAACCTTTAACTGTGTGTTACTGGGTGTGTTCTGGAAGCAGGACAATCTGCAAATCGAGTATCCCCAATCCCCTCTCTCTGTACCTTTCTGTCTCTGCCTCACTGTCTCTCTCTTCCTCTCTCAACTCTCCTACTCACTCCTACCTCGACTTCTCTCCTCTCTCCCCTCAGAAGGTCAAGATTTGATTGGTAGAGAAGAGACAGGAAGTTACAGGGAAGATGCTGACCTAGCAGCTTTCAACCCTCACATCACTGCTGCTGTTAACCCTCACATCACTGCTGCTGTTAACCCTCACATCACTGCTGCTGCTGTTAACCCTCACATCACTGCTGCTGCCGTTAACCCTCACATCACTGCTGCTGCTGTTAACCCTCACATCACTGCTGCTGTTAACCCTCACATCACTGCTGCTGTTAACCGTCACATCACTGCTGCAGCTGTTAACCCTCACATCACTGCTGCTGCTGTTAACCCTCACATCACTGCTGCTGTTAACCCTCACATCACTGCTCTTAACCTTCACATCACTGCAGGGGAAAGAGTGAGAAACCAATCGTCCCACTTTCTCAGAGCACCAACAATGATTAGGGCACTGTGGATAATCAAAGTTAGCTAACTGCCGGGATTCATCTTGAGGATAAAGACTTAACGAGGTAAACATCTATGCTGCCACCTGCCAGCCACAGTCTCATTGTTGTGCACTGGGTTGCCAACCGTCCCGATTTGTCCGGGACATCCCGAATTATGGGTGATTTTGATTTGTCCCGTCCGGGACTGCTCCAGTCCCTTTTTCCACTCACAGCCTCGCCGGCCAATAATATGCTGCTGTAAACGCACCAAAAATCACGCAAACGTTGCGATGGGACACGCTAGTTGCGCAGCAGAAGGCGCCGAGTCTGGGTGGGGGGCATATATCCGATTTGTGCTACCCAGGAGTTACCCAGGAGCTCTGTTGACATAGCTAACGTTAGCTACAGCTTGAAGAATTGAGTCATTGAACACAGGAGGAGAGAACGCAACGTTAGCCAGCTAGCTAAAGCTCCGGTGGAAAATTCCAATTCTAAAACTGGTTGTTCCCATCCTTGATTGTGATAGGCTATATCGCGTTCCATGCCGTTGTAAAATCCAGCATAACCTATGAACGTATGCAGCCCTGCCGCTTCACAGTGACACTGACATATTGAAAGCTAATTTGAGACAACATAAAGATGGAAAACCAGGCTAAGAAACGTAAACGTAATTACCTTCACTAGACAACGTTTTACCAATCTGACAAACGTTTGTTTGTTTCAAGCTCCAAAAACAATTTTTCGCTGAAATCAGCCAAAAAAGAAAGTGTCCCGCATTTGTTGTTGAGAAAGTTGGCAACCCTAGCTGTACTGTAGTAGTACTATGATGTCTTACTGTACTATCATGGCTCTACAGTGACAGTATTTCACTCTGATTTGTGCCTAAAATAGGTATGTGCGAACTTGAAAAATAATTTACAAGCACAGTGCGCGAGTGACGGGCTGTTAATACACGGGACAACGGCTCAACGTTCATATGAAGTGAAGCATATGACATGGAAAGCAAGTGACGCTGACGGAGTTGCGACTGCACGATGTGAAGATAGCATAATGATGCACGAGCGACGATTCGCAGCCAATGGGTCAGAGCAATATAAAAATAGAGTTACGACACTCTGTGATCTCGCCGACACGTACTTGGTTCAAGTAGCTCGCAAAATACTATTGCTGGCAACCGGTTTGAATTGTTTTCAACAAATTCACACTCATGGTGCCGATTTTTTGAAAACTTTCTGACTTGTCTTCTGAAATGTGTTCTTACTGACTTCGTCTTACTGACTTCGGAAGTTCAACGTAAGAATTGAAACATATATGATGTAATTTCTTTGTAATCATCCAAAATAATGTGTATGGGTATTTTTCCAAGTAGGCCAATGACGAAACGTGCGATGGATTGAGAGGGCAACGCGCCGTGTATTGAGTGGGCCTGTCTGACGGTATAACTCCCGGGCCACTTTTTTTCGGTATATTAACACATAATATCAATTGGTTACTGGTGTGTTGTATTATGTCTGATACTTTATTATCATTTATGTATTACATTAACTTATAACACTAGGCAGCAATATTGTGAAGCAGAGCTAGAAATGGCTATGCTAGCTACCATACTGTAGCTCACAACAGCTCAATTTAAGACATGAAAGGAGTTTGGTAAATAGAACAGAATATACAAGGCAACCAATTGCGTTCAATAAAACATTTTATTATGCAATATGTCCATTGAGAGGGTTGTTTGTTTTTAGTGAGTGGACCTGAAATTCCTGCCGAGCGTCGACAGCTATCTGTGGACGATAGGGGACCCCTTAATCTGCAGTTCATTGTTGCTAGCTCTAATCCGATGTGCATTTAGAATCTAGCAAACTATATCTTACAATAAACTTTAAGTAAAGCTGGCTATATAAAATTTGGGTGACCAGACGTCCTTTTTTACCTGGACATGTCCTCTTTTCGAGACCTAAAAATGCGTGACCTAATCCGTGGCGTGTTTACATAGTCTATAATGTCCCAGTATTTTAAGAAAATATTAACTATATGCATTTTTCTTAAACTATTGTCCCAGTATTTTAAGAAAATATTAACTATAACTATATACATTTTTCTTAAACTATGTGTTGTAGTTCTATCAGAGTGAAAGTTGCTAGTTGTCTAGCATTAACTGTGGGCGCAGAATGTGCTAGGACCGATCATTCACCATGTTGCTGTGCTCTCATCCCTGCCTCATCCACCATGTTGCTGTGCTCTCATCCCTGCCTCTAAATACGGGTAACTACAAACAGCTACAGACACACTGCTATATCCTACGTTCTGCTACTGAAGTATAGTACCTTCCTACTGCTGTCCCCCTCCTCCTCATCGCCCCTGCCCCTTTCCCCCCGCTCAGCCGGACCAGAGTGACCTTGTGTGTGAATCCTGTCTGATTTGTTAATCCACCACCCTGGTGCTTAGATTACAGAGCTGGACAAGCCAGAGGCCTGGAAGACATGTATGATCTGGTCTAACAGGACAGCATATGGAGTCTCCTCCTCTCCCCCTCCTCTCCCTGGATGGAGTCATCCAACACTAAAACCACAGACTGCTTTATACTTCTAATCATCTTAATCCCTGGATGACAATATCAGGCTTTACAGATGTTGAGTAAAGCTTCTTGTTGGCATGAATGAGACTGCATACATACACAAGACATGTGCCTGGAGAGGACGGGGGGGAAAGGAGGGTGGGGTGGGATGGAGTAGCAGAGAGGAGGGAAGGGGAGGGGAGGAGATATGCTGAGAAACTGCAGCATGGGACTAGTGGAGTCTTTCAAGGGCAGTTTCATCTGCTCTGGACCACACTAGCATGTCCAGTCTGGAGATCATTCAATAAACAGCTTTTTACTAACGGGATTCTCTTATTCCTGCACACACAGTACAACTACGACATCTACAGTTGCAATCAAAATTATTTAACCCCCATTGCGTATAAGGCTTATTGGCACATTGTAAAATGTTTCAGCTGTTTACAATAAAGAATGACAAGAACAGTTGAAATACTTAAATAAAACTAATATTACCATAGTTTTCATCCAAATTCAACACAGAATGCTCCTTTTAATCACTCCTGCAGTCTCAAAATTATTTAACCCCTTCATGACAAGCATCTTCAGTTCTTAGAAGTAGAGCACCCTTTGAAATTATTCAAATCCCTGTATCAAGCACACCTGGTGCAACTAATCAAGGGCTTCATTAGTAAATACCTGGACTGGCTATGGTTTTGTTGAGAGTGTCATTTGATTGCATGTTAGAAAATATGGCTTAGTCAAAAGAATTGTCCAAAAAGTTCAGAGAAGAGATCATTGCCTTGCACAAACAAGGAAAAGGATACAAAAAGATAGCAAGAGCACTGAATGTCCCTAGAGATACAGTTGGAAGCATAGTTGGCAAGTTCAAAGTTGAAGGAACAGTGGCTACACTGCCTGGACGTGGCAGAAAGAGGAAGCTATCAGCGACTGCCACCAGAAGTGGTCAAAAACCCTCGAATGACTGCAAAACACCTGCAGCAAGACTTAGTGGCAGCAGGCACTGAGGTTTCAGTTTGCACAGTAAGGTATATACTAAACACTGAAGGGTTCCATGCCCGGACTCCAAGACGCACACCACTACTGACCCAAAAGCACAAGAAAAGTCGGCTCCAATATGCTGGGGGTATCATTTTGAGACTGCAGTAAATTCATTAAAGTCATTAAATTTTTTGTGTTGAATTTGGGCAAAACCCTTGAAATATTAGTTTCATTAAACTACTGAAACAATTCTTGTGTAATTTGTTTATTGCAAACAGCTGAGAAATTGTATATTTTGCCAATAAACCTAATGTGCAATGGGGGTTAAATTATTTTGATTGCAACTGCAATCAACAACTTTCTGGGCATTTTAAAAACACACTATATGCTGAGACCCCACACCACACAAACATTACTGAAGCTGTTCACACTCTGATGTGTGTGTGTGTGTGTGCTCATGTCAGTGAGTGAGAGAAGCCTGTAGAGAACTGGTGTCAGCATTCTCACACACCCTGTGCCAGTGTGACTTGGCTGAATGAAACAAGCTCTGGGGAATCCCTCTAATCTTCTCATTCCAATATCTGTCTGCAGCTCTGAGATGCCCCAACACTGCTAATCTGTAGCTGCCTGCTCTGACTGACAATCTCAGTACACCACACACACATTAATAATCCACACACACCAACCACACAGTGCCCCATGCACACTAACTACAGACACACAGAATCACAGACACACCAGAGCTAGTGTAACTGCCCCCCCCCACCCCGCCCTCTTCCCCCCCCCCCCCCCCCCCGGGGGGCGTTGGGGGGCGTGTTGTCTGCAGAGAGGACGTTGTCCTAGTTTCACCTGTCTCCATGGCGTTCAGGACAGGAGCGTTCCTGGGCATTAAGCTGAGCTCCACATCAGCGTTTCTCACTAACGAGCAGCAAGACCAGGACACAGAACGGGGCATTTAAATAATTGTTTCAACCAAACAGAGGGATTTGTTTGTGTGCACGCATGACTGTATTCTAGTGGGTGTGTGTGTGTGCATTGGTTTGTTCTAGTGTGTGTGTTCTAATGTGATCTAGTGTGTTTTACTGTGTGTCCGTGGGTGTGCCTAGGAGTGTTGTAGTTTGTTTTCTAGTGTTTTAATATTCTTGTGTTTGTGTAAGTGCACATGTGTGTTTGTCTAAGTGCACGTGTGTGTTTGTGCGCATGTGTGTTTAGGGGTTGAAAGGGTCCACAACCAAATCCTGTAATCCTTTCATCTGATCAAAGTAACAAAAAAGCTTTTAAATTATTTAATGGAAATGTAGAATGTTCCTATTTGCCAATACCAGGCAATTGTGAGATGGATGTCTCTCTGTGTGTGTGTTTGGTAAAAAGCCAAAAGATTTCAAATGGATTTTCCTGACAGTCTCAGTGTGCAGCAGATAGACAAGGCAGCTACTGCCAGTAAGTCTCCACAGTCCTCCAGCAACACAAGTCCCTAATGGGTCATAATGTGTAACAGGCCACCATAAACACCGTGCAGGTATTTATCTGTTTATCATCGTCTACTCTGCAGGTATGACATTGACCCACTGGTCTGGGCACGAGGTGTCACTGAGGCAGATCACCTCACCGAGGCAGCGCTGAGGCAACTGACCCCACAAAGCAACACTGAGGCAGCACTGAGGCAGATGACCCAACCGAGGTAGCACTGAGGCAGATGACCTCACCGGGGTAGCACTGAGGCAGATGACCTCACCGGGGTAGCACTGAGGCAGGACCAATTCAACGTACATGCAGTACGTCTGTATCCGACTCAGTCTATTTATCCTGCACCTCCACCCCCACCCATGCCAGAATGAGAATAATAATAAAGATAATAACCATAATGATGTTCCTCGTCTCCATCTGTGAGCACAAGCACATGACAGGGGAACAGTAGACCTACATTACAAACCTTCAACAATCATAATAATAATATCACTAAGTACCTGCCTGCTGACAAACATGCTCCAATGTTTTACTGTGATTGCATGACAACATGACAGAGGGGGGATGAGGGGGAGAGAGTGTGTATGTGAAGAAGAGAGAGGGAGACAGAAAGAAGGGATAGAGGGAGGGGGAGATGGAGAGGAGGGAGGAGGGAGGGGAAGAAGGAGAGGATGGAGGGAGGGAGGTAGGGGGAGAAGGAGAGGATGGAGGAGGGAGGGAGGTAGGGGGAGAAGGAGAGGAGGGAGGTGGTGACAGATACTGGATCTCTGCTCTTGAATTTCGCCAACATAATCAACAGCGCTGTGAGTCATGCGCTTTTGCATGCTAAGAGATTTGTAATGTTGGCTGTAATGCAAATATCCCCAATAAATCACCCAGCTGCTTCTCCCCTTCAGCTGGGTGAGCAGAGACCACAGGCAGAGCGTGTCATTACAAGGCCGGGGTCTGCTGCGTGTCAACATCCCCTCATTACCACACACATCCAGCCAGCCTTCTGGACACGGCCTCACAGCAAGCACAGGCTCTGCTTCTAACCAGTTTGCTCAGGCTCTGTTGAAGATGACGACACTAGGCAGCTCAGACATGTTCATGCTCATTACTGTTGGTAATTAACCAGTCATATTTAGCACTCATGTTATATTAGCCTAGTAAAGGATCAACCATCTGTTAGCTTCAGTTGGCATCCCAACACGTTACGAAACAAAGACAATTCTCATTCAAAACTGAACTATGAGACGTCCACTATAGATGAACTATAAGATGTCCACTATAGATGAACTAGGGATGTCCACTATAGATGAACTATAAGATGTCCACTATAGATGAACTAGGGATGTCCACTATAGATGAACTATAAGATGTTTACTAGGCATGGGCCGGTTACCGGTTTCAAAGTATACCGCGGTTTGAAAAAGTCACAGTACCTTTCTAATTTTCCGTTATACTGTTGCTGCGGTATGAGCATTTTTCATAAATGTTTTATGTCTCTTTTTTCAAAGACTGAAAGTGCAGGAATCTACGACGGCGTATAAGGGCCAGTGTAGGTAAAACAAAAAAAAGGGGGGGGTTGATATTCCGAAATTAAAGTCGGAAATTTGCTAGAAAAAAAACGATTTTTGCAGAGTTGATAGCTGTCTTGAGTTAAAAAAACGAAAAGAAACATGGTATGGTAATCTCACGCCCAACTTTTGATAAAACTTGAGTCCTGCTACAAAATTTCCGTGGTATTTTTTCTCAAGGTTATGATACCGTCAAAATCTGATATCGGCCCATGCTTACTGTCCACTGTAGATGTACTATAAGCAGCTGTTACAGCATTACTGTGATATTAAACTAGCCTGCCTCAGAACAAGGCTCAGAAGAAGTACCCAGGTAACAGAATCAAGGGATTTATAGTGCAATGTTCCTTTAGTGACTACTTAGTCTAGTGAAGAGTAAACATGACAGGATTGTCCAAATGTGTTTATGTGCATTTTGTGTGTGTATGTGTGTGTGTGTGTGTGTGCATGTGTCTGTGTGTGTGCATGTGTCTGTGTGTGTGTTTGTGTGTGCATGTGTCTGTGTGAGTGCGTGTGTGCGTGTGCGTGTGCGTGTGCGTGTGCGTGTGTGTGTGTGTGTGTGTGTGTGTGTGTGTGTGCGTGTGTGTGTGTTTCACCGTGCTCATCCCTGTATCAGTTGGTGATGTAATCATAATGTTCAACATCCAGCAAGCGTGAGAAGACCTTGTGCAGCAGCTCATTCCTATGTCAAACACAATCAGGTGCTGTGTGTGTGTGTGTGTGTGTGTGTATGTGTGTGTGTGTGCCTGTTAGCGTGTCAGTTCACAGGGACTAATCCAGGCAGAGGTATTCATGACTCACATAACGAGAGAGAGAGAGAGAGAGAGAGAGAGAGAGAGAGAGAGAGAGAGAGAGAGAGAGAGAGAGAGGTAGAGGGAGAGTGGTAGAGAGAGAGTACAGTACAACTGCTGTTCCTGGACCCAGTGAGAAGCGGCTTGACTCAGACATACATGTCATTGATTTAGCTTTTTTATCCAAAGCAAAATTCTAATAGTGCATACAGAAAGCGTGCATACAGAAAGCACGCAGAGTCAAGGACCAGAAGTGATGGACATCATGTCTGTGGAACATTCAGTATTAGGCAGCATTGTCGCATCTTAGCTACCAGGCCAGGTGAAGATGATGTAATAACAATGAGAATCCCAATCGGTGCTGCCTGGCCAGCAAATAATGGTGCTGAAAGATCAACAGAAGTGCAACAGCAAATTTGTGTATGTGCAATCTCTTGGCAAACACGGGAACTCAGATCCAACATGCAGAAAAGGGGCACATTCACAGGTCTCTGTGGTGTAGACTAGGTCTCTGTGGTGTAGACTAGGTCTCTGTGGTGTAGACTAGGTGTCTGTGGTGTAGACTAGGTCTCTGTGGTGTAGACTAGGTGTCTGTGGTGTAGACTAGGTCTCTGTGGTGTAAACTAGGTGTCTGTGGTGTAGACTAGGTCTCTGTGGTGTAGACTAGGTGTCTGTGATGTAGACTAGGTGTCTGTGATGTAGACTAGGTCTCTGTGGTGTAGACTAGGTGTCTGTGGTGTAGACTAGGTGTCTAGACTGCCTCAACAACTGAGAAACAGCTGTCATGGTCAGGGCAGCACATGACTCCAGAGAGATCAGGGAAACAGCTCAGCGATCCATGATGTGATGAACTACTTTCTATATGTCGCTTTGAATAAGACCATCTGTTAAGCTCTCCTACGTCCTCCTGTTCTCCCTCCTCCCCCTCTCCTCTTCTTTCCCCTCTCCTCCTCTCTCCAGACTGAGCAGTAGTACCTGGGCTGCTCTACTCCAGACTGAGCAGTAGTACCAGGGCTGCTCTACTCCAGACTGAGCAGCAGTACCAGGGCTGCTCTACTCCAGACTGAGCAGTAGTACCAGGGCTGCTTTACTCCAGACTGAGCAGTAGTACCAGGGCTGCTCTACTCCAGACTGAGCAGTAGTACCAAGGCTGCTCTACTCCAGACTGAGCAGTAGTACCAGGACTGCTCTACTCCAGACTGAGCAGTAGAACCAGGGCTGCTCTGAGAGATGCCTGTAGTTAACGTGGCATGAAATAAAGTCTACCTGGCACACAGAGCATATCCAGCTATCCCTGCACACACACAGGCACCTGCAGACACACACACACACACACACAGAACATATCCAGCTACTCCTGCAGCTGTGACACCAGACACCAGCCTGACCCACACACACACACACCACGATCTACAGTTCTCCCTGCAGCTGTGATCAGCATGACTCATGACTCTACACATCTGGCCTTGGGAGACTGACAGACACCAACCCCTCCAACCATGTACACACAATATCTACACACATACAAAACACAAACACCATCACCCTTCGAACCATCCACACACACACACACCATCACCCACAACCAGACACCACACCTAGGGTCTCCACAGCATTCCAGATCTCTGCTGAATCACAAGGCATCCCCAGCAGCTCCACATGAAGATGCAGTTCTTGCTAACACTGAGCAAGACCACAACACTGACACGACTCATCCAGCCTCGCCTTCCTTTGCCACACTCTCTGTTCCTGCCACAGCCAGTGTTTATCAGTGGAAACTCATTTCAAAGGCAAGTCATTGGAGATGAAGATCTGCATAGGTCAAGCCGTCCCAGGTGTGGTCTCCTCCCAGTCAGAGAGACACCTGCCTACAGTTAATGAGCCCGGTAGGAGCGCCTCATTATCCTCACAAACAACCATGACGACATTCGCAGCCAGCGCGAGCTGATTGCGCTTTAATTCAACCAGGATCCAGCCAAGTTTAACGGCGTCGGTACGGACAGAGAAGAAACACGGAGACGAAGTTTGTTATATTATCCTTCTGTTGCAAGCTACTTGTGTTTCTGTTGTTTGACTGGTGCGGGTTTGACTAAGGTTACGTGTTTATGTGATCTGGACGCAGATGGAGTTTGTCGTCTTACCTTCGCTGCAGTCCTTGCCTTGGAACCCGGTGTGTGTGCAGTCGCAGGTCAGTTCGTCGTTGACCACACTGCAGACCCCTCCGTTTAAACATGCAGTGGCTTCTCCGCAAAGCTCATTAAGAATTCCCGCACTGTTTAACATCAAGGCCTCCGTGTTGTTCACTTTGATGTCCGTTATCCACCCGGTAAAAGGCACCTGGTCCTTCACAGAGGCCGAAGTTAGGCGTAAAGCCACAGAGCGTAATTCCGGCGGTATTCCCCCTAGAAACAAATGGCTGAAGACGACCATATCCCTTCTTTTCGACTTCACTTCCACCCATTTGACCTCCTTGTCCACTATGAGAGTCGTGTTCTTAAAATGTCTCTTGATTGTTACCGCATGCCACTGGCTGTCGTTAATTGCGGTGTCCGTGATGACGGTGGCCGGTTCGGCGCAAAATATAGAAAACCTGAGACTGAGTTTACCGTTGTGTATTAGAAGTTCTAAAAAGTCACAGAATCCCTCGTCATCGAAGTAAACTAACAGCCCGTTAGACCTCTTGGTTTTCATGTTGAAACTCATTTCGCTCTCGCAGCATGCGTTCCACATCGGGAACCGGGCCCACTGGCCCTCGGCCCCGGTGAACTCCAGGCTGGTGCTCAAATCCACCGTGCACAACACAAGCAGGCCTACCCATAGTAGATGGGCTCCGTACCTCATTGCCAAAACCATGATGTGAACGAGTTCTATCAAGAAAAATACCGTTGAAACTGTCTCGAGCCAGACGCTTCACTGCAGGAGGACGCGAGGGGCCGCGCTGTGGTAAACTGACTGCCCGTCGAGGTAGGAAGGAGAGAGCTGGCTCATAGTAGGCCTGGGTTTCGGGCTTCTTAACAAGTTTGCATAACGGCACACTAGGCCTTTGCTAATGTCCAGGGGAAAACAGCATCGCTACATAGCCTGTTGCCCCGGTTCTGCAATCCTGAAGCAAATTAAATTGAGTGAAGTTCCTCCGGTATACAATTTATCTCCACACAATCCATGTAACAAGAAAAAAAAACAATAACGTTGATTTTAGACATCCATCTCCATTCCCTTCAATTTCCTGTCAGTGCCGTTGTCCTCGGTCTGCGCATGCCAAGCCAAAGTGCTGGGGTCTGGCCGATGTGACGGGAGCAGTAATCAGCACATCCGTGCCACCGCGGGCCGCTCACCTGACATCCTCCGAGACGGAGCAAAAAAAATCTACAAATGGAACAAAAATTATCGACAAACCCAGCAGTAATATTTTCAGCTCCCAATCCGAAAACTCACAGCATAGGTCTAATGGTCTTCTGATCTGTAAAATAAACATATTTTTGATGAGCAATTAAATTACATGCGATTAACCAGGTTCGTCTAATCGAAAGATAAGGACTTTAGGATCTTAATCCCTCACATTTTACACACCGGCGTGTCAAAAGGCTGACATGGTTTACACTCCTAAACCATCTAATTCTATTTTAATTTTAAATATTATCAAACACATTGGTTACTGGGTTCGTGAGACCCGTTTTAACCTGGATTTAATCATTACTGCTCCGGGGAAGGTGAGCCCCGCATTTATAGACACAGCGCGGCTGTTACAGGCTACATTGTTTTCCAGATTATTCGTGTCCGTTTTCACAAAAACGAGGGGGTACAAACTTTTATAATCTACAAATAAAACACTAGCCTTTAATGATCGTATGCAACTGCACACCCTGAATTATTAAGAACGTTTTTTAATAAAGAGGCCATTGCGCTGTTAAAATGATCACTTTCTAATCTCCATCCCCACACACCGATGTACACTGACCTAGCGGACCGCTCGGCTCTCCCAGAGCCCTCAGTCACAGTTGTTTTTCTGACGTTGTAAAAGCAACTCTCTCGTTTAATTCAGAAACCTGACAACCAATCACACCGGCACATTCTATAAACCAGAACATTTTTCCGAGCCTCCAATATTCTGAGTTTCAGGCATGATTCCGAAACAGAGAGATATTGTGAATCCTTATCATTGGGACGCTTTAATTTGATATAGGGTTCTTCCGAACCATCTTCCTGTACCATCTATTAATTACTGTCAAGATTAAGAAACAAAACACAACATAACATTTTACCATCTCTTTAGGAACAGAAGTCCGAGAGAATTCGTACTAATCTACGTGACAGAGGCACGCCGAGGTAAATAGCATAGGCTGCTTTGACATTTTAAAAGTAGGCTAAATTGTCAGCAAATAAAGTCTTGAACATCTTCCCTTACCGACATGGTTAACGGACTGAGGTTTGCGTCATTAACGCCAAAGGGTCTGTAAAAGCACACTCCTAATTGTTTTGTGGATTTCACTTGTTAGTACAGGTGCACTCCCAAACGGAGAGATGATGTTTATGATTGAAGCAAACCTATTGACGTACATTTAGCCTCCCGTTATGTCCAAGTTGATTAAGCAAACTATTAAAATCAGTAACCAAGATTAATACCTAGGCTACTAAATGCATCTGTCATGTGTACAGAAACCTGTAGTCAGATTTAGACCCAGCTCGTGACGTTCCATCGGTAAGGAAGAGTACATGTTGTCTGCCGACGCTGTAGCCCCATTCCTACCGTCTATTTCGCAGACCCTCCGTTAGAACCTTCCCTCGGTATCCCGGTGATGTCTACCGGAGAGAGAGAGAGAGAGACCGCTCCCGCTCTCCCTGTCGAAACTAGATATTTCCTATAGGCTAGCTGTAAACTGAGATGTAAAGATATTTTACCTTAAATATTCTGTCGGCAGTACTGATCCACAGAAACGATGTGCATTTGACAAATTTGTAAAGCGGGAAAAAATACGTTATTTTCGTGGGAGGACAGGTGCGGAGTGGCTCCCCGCTGCGCTTCAACCAGCGACTGAAGAAGGCAGAGACATGGGGTCACGTGCCTCCGTGTGCCGTCTACCGGGGAGGGGAGGGGCGGTGCGCTGCGGTACCTTAGACAGCGACGCGGTTTGCTACATATTCAAACATATTATGCACTCGCGGCATACCAATGAAACGGCACATTCTTTTACGGAACATCACAACTTATGTAGATTAATGAATACTCCACGGTATACGCGCAGGCTGTACACTGGAGATGTGGGAATGATGTTGGTCTCTTAGTCAGCGACCGGAAAGGAGGACATATACCGGTGCAGTTTAGAATCTAGCAAGGAGAGGTGGGGCGGGGGCTCTCACGCACTCGTTTCCACTGTGAACGCCATCCCTAGTTCAAGCTGTTGAATGTGTTCCTCTCCTATGGACGTGTTGTTGACGCCTTGTAGGCCTCCCAGGCTCAAACCCAAGCCCAATTGAGTAACTGCTGTATGCAGGGACCGATGTCTCCATATAATGTCACCGTCCACAGAAAGGAGGCTTACTGGTTGGATATTATATGCTGACCGAGCACCCCCCCCCCCCCCCCCCCCCACACGTAAATGAAAGCCAGACAGATCTCCCCTGGCTCACACCTCATCCTCGGCAAGGCCCTGATTGGTGTCTCTCCTCATTCCCGTCCAATCAATCTCTCCGTCGAGCCAGGGCTGGGGAGCCCAATGTGTTTGACGTGACCAATGACCCTGCAGCTCACAACGTGATCACAGCCAGCAGATGGCATGGCTGTCAGAGGAGACAGAAGACTACTAACCTGGCCCTTCCATACCAGGGGAAGGGGGAAGAGACAGGGAGGAGGAGAAAAGGAGAGAAGGAGGAGAGAGGGGAGGAGGAGGAGGAGAGAGGGGAGGAGGAGGAAGAGAGAGGAGGGGGAAGAAGAGAAGGAGGAGAGAGGGGAGGAGGAGGAGGAAATGGGGGTGGACAGAGGGGGGAGGGGAGGAGGTGGGGAGGGGAGGAGGTGGGGAGAGGAGAAGGAGGAGGACAGAGGAGGGGGAAGAAGAGAAAGA
>NC_061070.1:1902822-1952822 GCF_021917145.1 Hypomesus transpacificus | reverse complement strand
ATACACAGCTGACACTTCGTATTCACGTAGGCTACGTCGATTAATCGAAACGTCAATCAACCGTGCGCTTGGCGCAAAAATTCCCTCAGTGTTGCGCGCTCCCAGACAAGACCACTGCGCATAAGCACTTTCTCTCCATCAGTAAATGAAACCGGATTCCGTTATGATTTGCGCGCAGATTGGGGTTCGTGTGAAGGAGGTTTCCAAGCTTTTCGTCACTGCCCATGTGCAGAAATATGAGCGAATTACCCTATCAGAACAGAGTTATGAGAGAAATACCCTATCAGAACAGAGTTATGTAATTCCTCTTTGACAAACGAACGGAGCCAAACTCGTCATATTCCAGTTTGATTGACAGGATCCCGGGAGCGGTATATAACCGAAAGGGGGTCTGTCATTTAGGCACTACCGCTCAAGTCCTTCCACTACCGCTCACGTCCTTCCTCGCGTGGATATAGTGGACATTACACCCACAGTTTCCTCTCCGCCACAACACTTTATATTTATTTGAACAATATAGTTTTTTTCGTTGGATATTTTTTAATTTGAATTGAAAGCGATTGCATTCGCACCAGGTAGGCAACGTTGTATGAAGAAGGACGTACGCTCGTGCAAATTACTTTGTTAGGCTTTAATTTGATCATGATTGTGTCACAGTTCACAGTTCGGTAAGATCGTATCCTGTGCATGCACTCAGTGATGAGTACACATTCAGTGAGAGTTGGGTGAGACCAGCTTGCTTTAGAAACGTATGATTAATTTGTGGCGTGTCTGGGACAGATGTGGCTGCGTCGACGATAAATCATTTGTAGAAGTTGTGAAAGTTTGGCAGTTGCCATAACCTCTCAGTGTATGCACACTGCGCGAGACAGCAGTAAAACTGTGTGGAAATTGTGTATTAACGATGAAAGCAACGGCAATTAAATAAAACGTGTGTTCTGTGTTTTTAAGGAGACATGATACTCAGGAGATGTCTGTACTTGCTGCCGTTACTGTGTGTCTGCCTCGCAGCGCAACCTCAAGGTAAACAGACAGCTGGACTCCATCACCATTAACTTAGAGATGTTCTCACTTGTCTTCAGACTTCCCCTTGAAACGCTTTTTTTAGTTAAAGGATGATAAAACTGCTTCATGGTGACTTTGCTCTCCATTACATTTCTGTCTCAAAGGCTGTTCCATTGTCTCTGTAGGGAAATTCTCAGAACCCACTGTTTGGGTTTCTTGTGAAACTTTCTTCCAGTGAAATCATTCAAAAGTGGACCGTTTGCTTGACGTAATATTTAGAAATGTTTCAACGGTTTTTGAAGAAAATTCCCTAACTGACAACCATATTTGGAGTTGGTGGCTGTTGTGCCTGTTACCTTCAGTGCTCTTCTCCTCTTTCCCTCTGACCCACGTCTTGAAGATGGGGAGTTGGACGACGACACCATTTTCGACCTGTTTGAGATCAGTCACATCAACCGCAAGACTCTGGGAGCCAAGCAGTTCCGGGGCCAAGACTCGGACGCGCCGGCGTACCGCTTCATCCGCTTTGACCAGCTGCCGTCCGTCCACGCTCCCGTGCTGAGACAGCTGCTGCGGCAGGTCCAGAACAACGAGGGCTTCGTGCTGGAGGCCAGCTTGCGGCAAGACCGCGGCTCCCGGGGGACGCTGGTGGGGCTGGAGGACTCCAAAGGTCAACGGCAGTTTGAGATTGTGTCCAACGGGCGCGCCAACACGCTGGACCTGGTGTACTGGATGGACGGATCCCAGAACGTGGTGTCCTTCGAGGACGTGGACCTGTCCGACTCCCAGTGGAAGAACATCACGCTTCACGTCCACGGGGAGAACGCCCACCTGTTTGTGGGCTGTGGGCTGGTAGACAGCTTCATCCTGGACGAGCCCTTCTACGAGCACCTGCAGCAGGAGGGCAGCAGGATGTTCGTGGCCAAGGGCTCCACCCGGGAAAACCACTTCAGGGTAACACTCACGTTTGATTAACGCAGCGGACGCTTTTACCCAAAGAGCCAGACAGTTCATGTAGGAAGTACAGCAGAAACTGACACAGTCGCCTGGCTTCCTGCCCCAATCACAGCCGCTGCATGGTCATCCTTGGGGCAGGAAATATAAGTTTGAAACTCCAGACCTCAGTTAACTAGTCTTTAACTACTGTAACTAGTCTAACTGGTCTCTTGCTCACAGGGTTTGCTGCAGAATGTGCGTTTCATCTTTGACACTTCGATGGACGACATCTTGATGGGAAAGGGCTGTGATGTCACTAAACCAGGTAGGAGGTCCGATGAGATGAGATGTTGGAGATGTAGGAGATGTAGTGGTAGTGTAATGAATGTAGGAGATGTAATGCCCCAGTCCTATCAGCAGAGGGAGCAGTAGTGCTGGTGTGTGTATCTGTACCATGCTGTGTGACTGAGCAAGCTGACTTCTATCTATCTGCCTCCAGGGAATACCCTGCCCTACACTCCCTGCTAGTCACGACTCAGAGTCTCTTTGTGTTTCACAATTAAGAAGCCAATTTCAGATGATTTCTCATTTCTTCGTCAAACTGTTCTCTCTTCCATGGTGTTGGCGCCAGAGCCCCGACTAGTGAGAGAGGAAGTTAGGACGTGGAAAGATCTCAGTATTACATCATGTTTACGGAAACAGTGGACTGGGAGTGGTGGTGTGAGGTCAGCCCATGTGTGAACACAAGGAGAGTCAGATGTTAGGGTTTATGTCTACTGGCAGGATCCTCTGGGTAGAGCCTGAAAGAGAACGGGACACTAAAGTCAATGCTATTACAGTGTTATAGTAGGGAGTTCACACGCACACACACACACACACACACACACACACACACACACACAGTGAGGACATGACTTGGCAGAGAGGGTAGCTCTCGCTCCACTGGATCCTGAGTTCCTCCTGGATGTGGCTAAGCCAGGGCTCTCCAACTAAGGTTCTGACCAGTTCTGTTCTTCTCTCTGTCCAGTGAAAATGTCTAGACACTGGCACCAGCCCAGCCCTGCTCTGGGTCTGTCCTGGGTCTGTCCTAGGTCTGTCCTGGGTCTGTCCTGGTTCTTTCCTGGGTCTGTCCTGGTTCTTTCCTGGGTCTGTCCTGGGTCTGTCCTGGTTCTTTCCTGGGTCTGTCCTGGTTCTTTCCTGGGTCTGTCCTGGGTCTGGGTCTGTCCTGGGTCTGTCCTGGGTCTGCTCTTAGAGAGGAGGTCTACAGCTCTGAATGATTCCTCCAGACTTAGAGAAGAGGTCTTTAGCTCTAATTGTCCTCCAGACTTAGACAGGAGGTCTTTAGCTCTGAATGAGTCCTCCAGACTTAGAGAAGGGAGCAGAAAGTGAACACAGAGTTGGCTGTGCGGTGCGTCTAGAACTGCATGATGTAGAATCCCTGTTCACCCATTCATCTCTGCCAGTTTACATGGCTGACCTACTGAAGGCTGCTGTGTGTGTCTTTGTGTGTGTGTACATGTGTGTGTGTGTGTGTGTGTGTGTGTACTGTCAGACATGTGGGGATGCCGAAGGGACACATTAAGAGAGGGGTAAGAGGAGTGAGACAATGTGGAACACAGCCGTCATGCATACTTCTCCTGGGGGGGCTGAGGAGGCTCCAGTGAAGGGAGGTGAGGGGGGCTGAGGAGGCTCCAGTGAAGGGAGGTGAGGGGGACTGGGTGAGGGGGGCTGAGGAGGCTCCAGTGAAGGGAGGTGAGGGGACTGGGTGAGGGGGGCTGAGGAGGCTCCAGTGAAGGGAGGTGACGGGGGCTGAGGAGGCTCCAGTGAAGGGACGTGAGGGGGGCTGGGCTGAGCAGTGGGTTTGAATAGAACAGCTGAATTATGTCAGGGATGCACAGCTGGCAGACAAATCAAACTGCCCCACTGTGACTGAGCACGTGGGCTTGGCCATGCTGTCGTGACTTCCTGCTTCACTTTCTGCTTCACTTCCTGCTTCACTTCCTACTCATTTCCTTCTCCACAGTGTGTGTGTGGGAGTTTGTCTGTGTGTGTGCACGTACATGTGTGTGCATGCGTTTAGGTGTGGCTACACAAGACAGGTTCAGTGGTTCAGCAGGAGTCGTTCAGTGCCGTTATCTTCGTACTTGTTTACAGTCCGTCTCTCCGACCCAGATGAGGTGAACACGGTGAGCGAGAGCGCTGAGGTGGTGGATGTCAGTCCTTCCATCACCACTAACTTCATTGGTCAGAAGCCGGAGAAGGCGGGGCCGGGGGCGGAGCTATGCGAGCGCTCCTGTGAGGAGCTGAGCTCCATGTTCCAGGAACTTAAGGGACTGCGCGTCGTCGTCGGCAACCTGATTGACGGCCTTCAAAAAGTGGTGAGTGGCTTCTGATGGGCGAGTTTGACGCTGACAATATTAACACTATACAGTGTGTTTGGTTTTCGTTTGTTGGTTTCTCAGAGTGATTTGGGAGTCAAGGTTGACTCTAGAACTGTCTTTCCACTGAAAATATTCTCTTCAAATCAAAGGAAATATTCTAGCACATGAGACCACACAGGAGAGCTGTTGTATTTAAGTGGTCTAAGTTGGCTCCAATAGACTGTATAGGTTTATACAGCCTCTAAATTATATAAACCTACTGTTTAGTATACAGCCTTCTAACTGTTATAAACCTCCTGTAGCCTTATACAGGCTTCTAACTAGCCTTATACAGGCTTAAAACTTCTATTAACTGATAAAGGCCTACAGACGGTGACCTAACAACCAGGTGTTACTGTGTTAGCAAGCTGTGTTAGCAAGCTGTGTTAGGAAGCTGTGCTAGCAAGCTGTGTTAGCAGCCTGTGTTAGCAGGCTGTGTTAGCAGGCTGTTGGAGGGTGTTGGACAGCTGTGTTAGAAAGCTGTGCAAGCAGGCTTCTGGATTGCTGTGTTAGCAAGCTGTGCTATCAGGCTGCTGGCTAGCTGTGTTCGTAGGCTGCTGGCTAACTATGTTAACATGCTGTGTTAACAGGCTGTGTCAGCAGACTGGTGGCTAGCTCTGTTAACAGGCTGTGTTAGCAGGCTGTTGGAGGGTGTTGGACAGCTGTGTTAGAAAGCTGTGCAAGCAGGCTTCTGGATTGCTGTGTTAGCAAGCTGTGCTATCAGGCTGCTGGCTAGCTGTGTTCGTAGGCTGCTGGCTAACTATGTTAACATGCTGTGTTAACAGGCTGTGTCAGCAGACTGGTGGCTAGCTCTGTTAACAGGCTGCCTCCAGAGGCCTCCAGTAGCAAGTCAGTCTGACTCGGGGTAGTTTCCCTGAGAGAGGTCCCTCAGGCTCGGACTGACCGAGTGGTGTGTAGCAACCTGACACAGCTCACACTGCTGTCTGAACACACACACACATACAGACTCTTTCTCTCTTTTCCTTCCACTGTCTCTCTCTCCCTCTCACTCTCCCTCTCCCTTACCCTCTCTCTCCCTCTATCTCTTTCCTGCTCTCTCTCCTGCCCTCACTCCTTCTCTCTCTTTTCCTTCCACTCTCTCCCTCCTTCTCTCTCTTTCTCTTTTCCTTATTTCCACTCTTTCTGTCTCTCTCCCCCTTTCCCTCCTCTTTTTCTCTCTTCCTTCCACTCTTTTCACCCCCCCCCCCTCTCTCTTTTCTCTCTCTCTCTCTCTCTCTCTCTCTCTCTCTCTCTCTCTCTCTCTCTCTCTCTCTCTCTCTCTCTCTCTGCCCTCCACTCTCTCCCCCTCCCCCTCTCTCTCTTCCTTCCACTCTCTCTCTCTCTTTTCCTCTCTCTCTCTTTTCCTTTCACTCTCACCCTTTCTATTCCTCTCTCTTTCTCTCTCCCTCCCCCCTTACTCTCTTTATCCCCCCCCCCTCTCTTTCACACACACACATTTGCAGACAGACAGACACACATACAGACTCTCTCTTTTCCTTCCATTGTCTCTCTCTCACTCTTTCTCTCTCCCCCTCTCTCTCTCCCTTTCCCGCTCTCTCCCTTTTCATTCCACTCTGTCTCTCTTTGTCTCTCTCCTCTCCTTCCACTCACCACCCCTCTCTCTCTCTCTTCCTTCCTTCCTTCCCCCTCTCTCTCTCTTTTCCTTTCACTCTCAACCTTTCTATTAACTGTCTCTTTCTCGCTTTCCCTCCCTCTTACTCTATCTCTTTCCCCTCTCTCTCTCACACACACACACACACACACACACATTTGCAGACAGACAGACGTACACCCACACACACACACACCAGAGACACACTGTGCGCAGGGTAGAGACACATTTTTACATTTAGTCATTTTAGCAGTCGCTCTTATCCAGAGCGACTTACAGTAAGTACAGGGACATTCCTCCGAGGCAAGTAGTGTGAGGTGCCTCAGTGTGCACAGGGCAGAGACACAGTGTGCACAGGGCAGAGACTGTGTGCACAGGGCAGAGACACAGTGTGCACAGGGCAGAGACTGTGTGCACAGGGCAGAGACAGTATGCACAGGGCAGAGACACGGTGTGCACAGGGCAGAGACACGGTGTGCACAGGGCAGAGACACGGTGTGCACAGGGCAGAGACACAGTGTGCACAGGGCAGAGACTGTGTGCACAGGGCAGAGACACAGTGTGCACAGGGCAGAGACTATGTGCACAGGGCAGAGACACAGTGTGCACAGGGCAGAGACTATGTGCACAGGGCAGAGACACAGTGTGCACAGGGCAGAGACTATGTGCACAGGGCAGAGACACAGTGTGCACAGGGCAGAGACAAAGTGTGCACAGGGCAGAGACACGGTGTGCACAGGGCAGAGACAGTATGCACAGGGCAGAGACACGGTGTGCACAGGGCAGAGACACGGTGTGCACAGGGCAGAGACAGTGTGCACAGGGCAGAGACACGGTGTGCACAGGGTAGAGACACAGTGTGCACAGGGCAGAGACAGTGTGCACAGGGCAGAGACACGATGTGCACAGGGTAGAGACACGGTGTGCACAGGGCAGAGACACGGTGTGCACAGGGCAGAGACACGGTGTGCACAGGGCAGAGACACAGTGTGCACTGGGCAGAGAAACAGTGTGCACAGGGCAGAGACACGATGTGCACAGGGCAGAGACACGGTGTGCACAGGGTAGAGACACAGTTTGCACAGGGCAGAGACAGTGTGCACAGGGCAGAGACACGATGTGCACAGGGCAGAGACACGGTGTGCACAGGGCAGAGACACAGTGTGCACTGGGCAGAGAAACAGTGTGCACAGGGCATCAAAGGGCAGCAAAGGCTACATTGTGAGACTTGAGTTCTGAAGGATAATCACCGTCTATACACTTGTACAGTATGTATACTAATACTAAACTCAGCCGATCTGTATACACATAGCCTGTATGAACTCAAAATGTTTCAAGTATATATACTAACTGTAAACTAAGTGTAAAGACATGTCCTTGGTCAGACGGAGGAGAATGTGGTGATGAAGGACGCTCTGGCCCGGATGAAGAACTCTAAGGAGAAGAGCATGTGCTGGCAGGACGGCCGTCTGTTTGAGGACAAGGAGGACTGGGTGGTGGACAGCTGCACCAAGTGCACCTGCCAGGTAGGACCACACCATAGCCATGACTACTCCACACCATAACCATTACAACACCTCAACATAACCATGACAACGCCACACCATAACCATGACAACACCACACCATCACCATGACAACACCACACCATCAACGTGAGAATATCCCTTCTGTTTCATTACCACTTTGAATCTAACGCCACTGTATTCTAGTTCCTTATTGTAACTCCACAGCATTCTATTTCCACAGTATTCTAACTACACAATATTCTAGTTCAACAGTATTCTAGTTCCACAGTATTATAGTTCAACAGTATTCTAATTCCACAGTATTCTAGTTCCACAGTATTCTAACTACACAGTATTCTAGTTCCACAGTATTCTAACTACACAGTATTCTAGTTCCACAGTATTCTAACTACACAGTATTCTAGTTCCACAGTATTATAGTTCCACAGTATTATAGTTCAACAGTATTCTAATGCCAAACGGTATACTAGTTCCACAGTATTCTAGTTTAACCGTATTCTAATTCAACAGTATTCTAGTTCCACAGTATACTGTAAGCATACTAGTGCTAGGTCGCTAGTAGGGCTCGTTTACAAAACATGGCACCCTGATTATGTAAAAAAATCCTACAAAGCATGTTTTTCATTTAGCAGAGGATTTTATTCATAATGACAAACAGATAGTGTGTACACACAGTTGTGTGTAAAATTATTGGAAGTGTGATAGTAATTCTGCCTACATTAAACAAGTTCTTACATAAGACTATACTATTTCAGATACAGCTCAAATCATAAATATACAGGAAAATATGGACAACCCTTTTTCTCTTCTCTCTCTTTCCCATCTCTCTCCTGTCTCTCCTGCCTCCTGTCTCTCTCCTGTCTCTCCTGCCTCCTGTCTCTCTCATGTCTCTCCTGCCTCCTGTCTCTCTCCTGTCTCTCCTGCCTCCTGTCTCTCTCCTGTCTCTCCTGCCTCCCATCTCTCTCCTGTCTCTCCTGCCTCCTGTCTCTCTCCTGTCTCTCCTGCCTCCTGTCTCTCTCTCTCCCATCTCTCTCCTGTCTCTCCTGCCTCCTGTCTCTCTCCTGTCTCCTGTCTCTCTCCTGTCTCTCCTGCCTCCTGTTTCTCTCCTGTCTCTCTCCTGTCTCTCTCCTGTCTCTCCTGCCTCCTGTCTCTCTCTTGTCTCTCCTGCCTCTTGTCTCTCTCCTGTCTCTCCTGCCTCCTGTCTCTCCTGCCTCCTGTCTCTCTCCTGTCTCTCCTGCCTCCTGTCTCTCTCCTGTCTCTCCTGCCTCCTATCTCTCTCCTGTCTCTCCTGCCTCCTGTCTCACTCTCTCCTGTCTCTCTCCTGTCTCTCTCCTGTCTCTCCTGCCTCCTGTCTCTCTCCTATCTCTCCTGCCTCCTGTCTCCTGCCTCCTGTCAGGACTCTAAGATAGTGTGCCACCAGATGACCTGCCCTGCGGTGGCCTGTTCCAGCCCTTCCTTCATCGATGGGGAGTGCTGCCCTATGTGTCTACGTAAGACTCACACACATGCACTCACAAACGCACTCACAAACACACACACACGCTCACACACATTCACACACACATTCACACACACACTCACACACACAGCCACGCTCACACACATTCACACACACACTCACACACAAACACACACACACCCACGCTCACACACATTCAAACACACACTCACACACGGACACACATTCACACACACACACACTCACACAAGACCAGCATGGCTGAACTAAGTAGCATTCTTATATATATATGCGTGTCTGTATCTGTTTTTGTGTGTATCTATGTGCGTGTTTGTGTGTGTATCTGTGTGCGTGTGTGTGTCTCAGCTAAAGACAGTGAGGACGGCTGGTCTCCGTGGTCTGAGTGGACAGAGTGTACGGTCACCTGTGGGACAGGGACGCAGCAGAGGGGCAGGTCATGTGACGCCACCAGCAACCCCTGCTCCGGCCCGTCTATACAGACACGCAAGTGCAGCTTGGGAAAATGTGACAGTCGAGGTGAGTCATGACTACACCTCTCATCAGCCCACCATCACCGCTACACCCACTATCTCAACATGCTACACGCACTATCTCAACGCGCTACACCCACTATCTCAACATGCTACACCCACTATCTCAACATGCTACACCCACTATCTCAACATGCTACACCCACTATCTCAACATGCTACACCCACTACCTCAACGTGCTACATCAGCTATCTTAAGTGCTAAATGTTAAAACTTCCTTATATACACATGCAGGCACGCACACACACACGTAGGCACACGCGCGTGCGCAGGCACATCAGTGGGCCGCGGATTACTTTCTAGTAAGAATGGTGGTCCCTGGGACAAAACCAGTTAAAAAACCCTGCTCTATCTCAACATGCTACACCAGCTATCACCAGCTAACGTGCTACACAACGTCACACAGCGTTACACAGCGTTACACAATGTCACATGGTTTGATGACGAACGTGTGTGATGTGCGTGTGCCAGTCCGCCAGGACGGTGGGTGGAGCCTGTGGTCTCCCTGGTCTTCGTGCTCCGTGTCGTGTGGTGAGGGTCAGATCACCAGGATCCGCCACTGCAACGCCCCCGTGCCCCAGCTGGGCGGCCGAGACTGTCAGGGGAGCGGCCGGGAGACACAGCGATGTGAGGCCAAGCCTTGTCCAAGTGAGTATGGTGAACTGGACCTGTCCTAGTGAGTATGGTGAACTGGACCTGTCCTAGTGAGTATGGTGAACTAGCCCTGCCCTAGTGAGTATGGTGAACTAGCCCTGTCCTAGTGAGTATGGTAAACTAGCCCTGTCCTAGTGAGTATGGTGAACTAGCCCTGTCCTAGTGAGTATGGTAAACTAGCCCTGTCCTAGTGAGTATGGTGAACTAGCCCTGTCCTAGTGAGTATGGTGAACTAGCCCTGTCCTAGTGAGTATGGTAAACTAGCCCTATCCTAGTGAGTATGGTGAACTAACCCTGTCCTAGTGAGTATGGTGAACTGAACTGGACCTGTCCTAGTAAGTATGGTTAACTAGCCCTGTCCTAGTGAGTGTGGTGAACTAGCCCTGTCCTAGTGAGTATGGTGAACTAGCCCTGTCCTAGTGAGTATGCTGAAATGTCAAAAAACAACCCAACCTTCCTCATGGTGCCTGTGTGTAGTTGACGGTGGTTGGGGACCGTGGTCGCCGTGGGCAACCTGCTCAGCAACCTGTGGGGGCGGGATTAAGAGTCGGACACGCGTGTGTAACAGCCCCCAGCCCCAGTACGGGGGAAAGCAGTGTCTGGGAGATGCCAAGGACAGCGACGTCTGCAACAAGAAGGACTGTCCTATTGGTGAGTCTGACTGAGACTTCCTGCTTCCTGTCCTTCTACACAGACGGCTGTCTTTCCATCCCTTCTTCCTACTTCCTGCTTCCTGTCACCGTACACAGATGACTGTCTAACACTTGTTCCTGCTTCCTGTCATCGTACACAGATGACTGTCTAACACTTGTTCCTGCTTCCTGTCACCGTACACAGATGACTGTCTAACACTTGTTCCTGCTTCCTGTCACCGTACACAGATGACTGTCTAACACTTGTTCCTGCTTCCTGTCACCGTACACAGATGACTGTCTAACACTTGTTCCTGCTTCCTGTCACCGTACACAGATGACTGTCTAACACTTGTTCCTGCTTCCTGTCACCGTACACAGATGACTGTCTAACACTTGTTCCTGCTTCCTGTCACCGTACACAGATGACTGTCTAACACTTGTTCCTGCTTCCTGTCACCGTACACAGATGACTGTCTAACACTTGTTCCTGCTTCCTGTCACCGTACACAGATGACTGTCTAACACTTGTTCCTGCTTCCTGTCACCGTACACAGATGACTGTCTAACACTTGTTCCTGCTTCCTGTCACCGTACACAGATGACTGTCTAACACTTGTTCCTGCTTCCTGTCACCGTATACAGATGACTGTCTAACACTTGTTCCTGCTTCCTGTCACCGTACACAGATGACTGTCTAACACTTGTTCCTGCTTCCTGTCACCGTATACAGATGACTGTCTAACACTTGTTCCTGCTTCCTGTCACCGTATACAGATGACTGTCTAACACTTGTTCCTGCTTCCTGTCACCGTACACAGATGACTGTCTAACACTTGTTCCTGCTTCCTGTCACCGTATACAGATGACTGTCTAACACTTGTTCCTGCTTCCTGTCACCGTACACAGATGACTGTCTAACACTTGTTCCTGCTTCCTGTCACCGTACACAGATGACTGTCTAACACTTGTTCCTGCTTCCTGTCACCGTATACAGATGACTGTCTAACACTTGTTCCTGCTTCCTGTCACCGTATACAGACGGCTGTCTAACACTTGTTCCTGCTTCCTGTCACCGTATACAGATGACTGTCTAACACTTGTTCCTGCTTCCTGTCACCGTATACAGATGACTGTCTAACACTTGTTCCTGCTTCCTGTCACCGTATACAGACGGCTGTCTAACACTTGTTCCTGCTTCCTGTCACCGTATACAGATGGCTGTCTAACACTTGTTCCTGCTTCCTGTCACCGTATACAGACGGCTGTCTAACACTTGTTCCTGCTTCCTGTCACCGTACACAGATGACTGTCTAACACTTGTTCCTGCTTCCTGTCACCGTATACAGATGACTGTCTAACACTTGTTCCTGCTTCCTGTCACCGTATACAGATGACTGTCTAACACTTGTTCCTGCTTCCTGTCACCGTACACAGATGACTGTCTAACACTTGTTCCTGCTTCCTGTCACCGTATACAGATGACTGTCTAACACTTGTTCCTGCTTCCTGTCACCGTACACAGATGACTGTCTAACACTTGTTCCTGCTTCCTGTCACCGTACACAGATGACTGTCTAACACTTGTTCCTGCTTCCTGTCACCGTATACAGATGACTGTCTAACACTTGTTCCTGCTTCCTGTCACCGTATACAGACGGCTGTCTAACACTTGTTCCTGCTTCCTGTCACCGTATACAGATGGCTGTCTAACACTTGTTCCTGCTTCCTGTCACCGTATACAGACGGCTGTCTAACACTTGTTCCTGCTTCCTGTCACCGTATACAGATGACTGTCTAACACTTGTTCCTGCTTCCTGTCACCGTATACAGACGACTGTCTAACACTTGTTCCTGCTTCCTGTCACCGTATACAGATGACTGTCTAACACTTGTTCCTGCTTCCTGTCACCGTATACAGACGGCTGTCTGTCTAACCCATGTTTCGGGGGGGTGGACTGCAGCAGTGCCTCCGATGGATCCTGGGAATGTGGACCATGCCCTGTTGGTTTCCGTGGCAACGGAACCCATTGCGAAGACATCAATGAGGTGAGAGCTAATGACTGTAGATGAAGAGATTGCAGGTTAACCCCCTCCCACACACACACTGATATTGATAAAAGTATCTGCTAAATGAACGTACATTACACACACTTCTACATTATTACAAGCAACCTGACCTGAGTGCTGACCCCATGCCCCTCTGCAGTGTGACATGGTGTCGGACGTGTGCTACCGGGGGGGTGAAGCCCAGCGCTGTGTGAACACAGACCCAGGCTTCCACTGCCTGTCCTGCCCTCCCAGGTACAAGGGCACCCAGCCCTTCGGCATGGGAGTGGAGGCTGCCAAGAAGAACAAGCAGGTGGGGGATTACAGGGATATGGTCCCTCCCACACTCTCCCTCTGTCTCCCCTGTCTCTCACCCCCCTCTCCCTCTCTATCTGTCTGTCTGTCTCTTTCCCTCTCCTCTTTCCGTCTTACTTTCCCTCTGTGTCTCTCTCCTTTTCTCCGTCTTTGTCTCCCTCTGTGTCTCTCTCCTTTTCTCCGTCTTTGTCTCCCTCTGTGTCTGTCTGTCTCTCTCCCTCTCTTCTCTCTCCGTCTTAGTCTCCCTCTGTGTCTCTCTCCCTCTCTTCTCTTTCCATCTTAGTCTCCCTCTGTGTCTCTCTCCCCCTCCTCTTTCCATCTGAGTCTCCCTCTGTGTCTCTCTCCCTCTCCCTCTCTCCGTCTTGGTCTCCGTCTGTGTCTCTCTCCCTCTCCCTTTGTCTGCCTCTCTCCCTCGTGGTCAGGGTTAGTCTTGTTGGCCCCAGTGATTAGCAATGTGTTTGTTGCAGCCCTCAGTGTTTCCACCCAGCTAGTTGGAGGCCTATTACTGTTTAATGCGCTGTGTCATGACTCTGTCTCCCTGGTATTCTGTCAGCCTGCCTGAGAGCTCCCTTCCTGCTGGCTGGGAGAGGTGAGTCATCCAGCCTGCAGCTGCCGCCAAATGTTGTATAAGCAGGAGGACCATGTGGTCAGCCTGGAGTTGGAGCCTGGAGCCTGGATCAGTTGATTAGGAGAGGGGGCCACCTCATCGTTGGCATGGGGGCGTGTGTGTGCGTTTTATTTTACGTGCGCGAGTGTATGGGGTGTGTGGGTGCGTGCATGCATGTGTGTGTATGTTCTAGAGGGGCATTTGAAGATTGTGTCACTGAATTCATTTTTAACATCCACTTTTTGCTGTAAAGCCCAACCTCCCATACCAAGTTTCATTTAGAACGCTGCCCACATCACAGTTCCTAGGTAATGTCTGTAAAGGGTTGCTATCATTTCATGTCATTTCATGGAAGTTAATGTAAACTGTTGGTTGTGGTGAACTGGTATAAAAAGACCTGTTGTAAACCTGTGTAACTCTGCCTTTTCTTTTTCCTTTCCTCCCTGTCCTCCCCACTCCCCAGGTGTGTGAGCCTGAGAACCCCTGCCAGGATAAGACCCATAACTGCCACCGGCACGCAGACTGTGTGTACCTCAGCCACTTCAGCGACCCCATGTACAAGTGTGACTGTAAGATCGGCTACGCAGGGGACGGCTTCATCTGCGGGGAGGACTCCGACCTGGACGGCTGGCCCAATCACAACCTGGTGTGTGACGCCAATGCCACCTATCACTGCAAGAAGGTGCGTGGGGAACAAGACACTTGACCAATCACAACTTTGCATGGGTTCTTTTTTTTGGGGGGGGGGGGGGGGGGGACTGACTGTCTCAGGTACCTGCCCCTAACCTGCCCCACCCCATCCTGCCCTAATCTAACTCTGCCATAATGCATCTGTGTTCCAGGACAACTGCCCCAACCTGCCCAACTCTGGACAGGAAGACTTTGACAAAGACGGGCAAGGGGACGCTTGTGACAAGGACGATGACAACGACGGCATCGTAGACGAGAGAGTAAGACAGCTGTCACTGTGGTGTATATATATCTATATCTGTAAATGCTAGAGAGCCCAGTGATATGTACACATGTAGAATTTTTAAGGAAAAAATGAATGTAATCCATTTTGGAAAACGGCTATAACATTACGTGGAAAAAGTGAAGCGCTGTGAATACTCTCCGGATGCACTGTTTGAAGACCTCCACTGCCTAACCAATGTTCTCACCTGTGTGAACAATAACGTTTTCATTTGCACTCTGTTCTTCTCTACCGTACTGTACTCTACTCTGCTCTCCTCTGTTCTCCTCTGCTCTGCTCTCCTCTGTTCTCCTCTGCTCTGCTCTACTGTCCTGTGTTCCATTTTTAGGATAACTGTCCTCTGCTGTACAACCCTCGTCAGTTTGACTTTGACAAGGACGACGTGGGCGACCGCTGTGACAACTGCCCCTACGAGCATAACCCCGCCCAGATAGACACGGACCACAATGGCGAGGGAGACGCCTGCTCTGTGGACATCGACGGGGACGGTAGGAAGGTCGACCAGCACCACGCTCTCCCTGAGCATGGCCTAGTGTCAGCATAGTGCCCGTGTCTAAACAACTTCTCTCCTCCAGAGATTCTGAACGAACATGACAACTGTCCGTACGTGTACAACCATGAGCAGAAGGACACGGACATGGATGGAGTAGGAGACCAGTGTGACAACTGTCCACTGCTACACAACCCAGACCAGGTGAGGAACACTGGTATATAACTCAGACCAGGTGAGGAACACTGCTGCACAACCCAGACCAGGTGAGGAACACTGGTATATAACCCAGACCAGGTGAGGAACACTGGTATATAACCAAGACCAGGTGAGGAACACTGGTATATAACCCAGACCAGGTGAGGAACACTGGTATATAACCCAGACCAGGTGAGGAACACTGGTATATAACCAAGACCAGGTGAGGAACACTGGTATATAACCCAGACCAGGTGAGGAACACTGGTATATAACCCAGACCAGGTGAGGAACACTGGTATATAACCCAGACCAGGTGAGGAGCACTGGTATATAACCAAGACCAGGTGAGGAACACTGGTATATAACCCAGACCCGGTGAGGAACACTAGTATGTAACCCAGACCAGGTGAGGACCGCAGACAGCATCAAAACTATAGGAAGGGTCCAGTTGAAGTATAGGTTAGGGGTTCTGTGAAGCCTATGCTACACTATAGTTGAGATGTTATTATTGTTGCACAGTGCCTGGGACTGGTAGCTGAGATTAGGTTACTTTGTATTGTGCCTACTGAAAGAGTGAGTGTGTGTGTGTGGTGTGGCGCCTGTCCTCCGTGTTGATTGTGGTGGTGTTTGTTTGACAGGCGGACAAAGATAACGACCTGGTGGGGGACCAGTGTGACAACAGCCAGGACATCGACGAGGACGGCCACCAGAACAACCTGGACAACTGTCCCTACGTTGCCAACTCCAACCAGGCCGACCATGACAAGGACGGCAAGGGCGACGCCTGTGACTATGATGACGACAACGATGGTATCCCTGACGATAAAGATAACTGCAGACTGGTGCCCAATGAAGACCAGCTTGACTCTGATGGTGGGGATTTAACACACACACACAGACAGACAGAACACCCCCCCACACACACACACACACACGCACACACATACACAGACAGACAGAACACCCCCCCACACACACACACACACACACACACACAATCTTTTACACTAAAAAGACCAAATGTATAACCAAATGTAAAACAATGCCAAAATGCTACTATTTCCATGACAGAATCCAGGTGATGCTGTAATACTGCCCTCTAGTGAGTCAGTAGAGGATGTATCTGGCACCACTTCAGTGTTAACGAGAGCTTGGATGTTTGGCTCCCCCTACCTGTGGAGACAGTAGTGCAGCACTACCTGTAGGAAGAGAAAATAGTTACCCTTCCATCAGTCCACAGGGAAACACAAACACACAGATAACTTGGATATAGTCTTACAAGACTTACAGTACATCCGTCATCATGTGCTAATGGTATACCGATGTTATTCAATATTATGTTTTCTGTCATGTTTTGCCTGTTTTGTTTGTTTTCAATAACGTTTTCAGTTGAATGACCTGTGTGTTTCCTATGCAGGAGATGGCAGGGGCGACGCCTGCAAGGACGACTTTGACAACGACAACATCCCCGACATCCTGGACGTGTGCCCTGAGAACAACGCCATTAGCATCACGGACTTCAGGAAGTTCCAGATGGTGCACCTGGACCCCAAGGGAACCACTCAGATCGACCCCAGCTGGGTGGTGCGGCACCAGGGCAAGGAGCTGGTCCAGACCGCCAACTCAGACCCGGGCATCGCCGTGGGTGAGGACAGACACCCCTCACACTGTGGGGGAACCTCGCAGAGCAGCAGAGCAGCATTAGGGATGAGTGCAGCTCAGTGGTAGAGCAGCATTAGGGATGAGTGCAGCTCAGTGGTAGAGCAGCATTAGGGATGAGTGCAGCTCAGTGGTAGAGCAGCATTAGGGATGAGTGCAGCTCAGTGGTAGAGCAGCATTAGGGATGAATGCAGCTCAGTGGTAGAGCAGCATTAGGGATGAATGCAGCTCAGTGGTAGAGCAGCATTAGGGATGAGTGCAGCTCAGTGGTAGAGCATAGAAGCATTAGGGATGAGTGCAGCTCAGTGGTAGAGCATAGAAGCATTAGGGATGAGTGCAGCTCAGTGGTAGAGCAGCATTAGGGATGAGTGCAGCTCAGTGGTAGAGCAGCATTAGGGATGAGTGCAGCTCAGTGGTAGAGCAGCATTAGGGATGAGTGCAGCTCAGTGGTAGAGCATAGAAGCATTAGGGATGAGTGCAGCTCAGTGGTAGAGCAGCATTAGGGATGAGTGCAGCTCAGTGGTAGAGCAGCATTAGGGATGAGTGCAGCTCAGTGGTAGAGCATAGAAGCATTAGGGATGAGTGCAGCTCAGTGGTAGAGCATACAAAGCATTAGGGATGAGTATAAGTTCAGTTCATGAACTCTATCCCTGTTCTCCTCCTCTCCTCCTCCTCCTCTCCTCCTTCTCCTCCCCTCCCGTCCCCCAGGCTTTGACGAGTTCAACGCGGTGGATTTCAGCGGCACGTTCTACGTGAACACGGACCGTGACGATGACTACGCTGGCTTCGTGTTCGGGTACCAGTCCAGCGGCCGCTTCTACGTGGTGATGTGGAAGCAGATCACCCAGACCTACTGGGAGGACAAGCCCTCCAAGGCGTTCGGCCTGTCAGGAGTCTCCCTCAAGGTGGTTAACTCCACCACAGGCACCGGGGAGAACCTGAGGAATGCGTTGTGGCACACAGGGAACACCGCCGGCCAGGTGAGAAACCACGTAATAAACACAGTAATAAAGTGTTCACTTCTGTTTGACACAATTCAAACCAAAATATCCCAAGCCCTTCCATCAAAACCACTCCCACAAAACTACGGCCACGAGCATTGAGTGCAGGGGCAGAGTGCGCGCAAGTAGGTAGGCAGACAGACAGGTAGCCCGTCCAATCATTAGTCTCGGAACAGTCTTAATGATTTGTTGTGTTTATTACAGTCCTGCTCACAGATGTCGGATTGATTTCATCTTACCGTCAAACCTTTAGATTTATTGGTTGCTATCAAGTTTATTTAACTAATATAACAAAAAATTTTTTTTAAACACATTAGATACCCTGCCTTTAACTTTAATGACATATCGTTTCAGTTTCGATTTTTTTTTTCCGGTAACAGTGTATAAAACCTCACAGTATACATGTATGTGTGTGTGGCGTGTGTGTGGCGTGTGCGTGGCGTGTGTGTGGCGTGTGTGTGATACGGTGTGCAGGTGCGTACTCTCTGGCACGATCCCAAGAACATCGGCTGGAAAGACTTCACCGCCTACAGGTGGCACCTCATACACAGGCCCAAGACGGGCTTCATCAGGTGAGCACACACCTCATACACAGGCCCAAGACGGGCTTCATCAGGTGAGCACACACACACACGTGTACACACACACACGTGTACACACACACACACGCAGCTCAGGGACCCACCTGCCGGCTGTGCTGTCCCCCAGGGTGGTGGTGTACGAGGGGAAGCAGATCCTGGCGGACTCGGGCCCCGTGTATGACCAGACATTTGCAGGAGGACGGCTTGGCCTCTTTGTGTTCTCCCAGGAGCTCGTCTTCTTCTCAGACCTCAAGTATGAATGCAGAGGTGAGTTACCCCCCACACACACACTCCTACCCCCAAACACTCCTACCCACACCTCCCCACACACACTCCCACCCCCCCCCACACACACACTCCTACCCCCAAACACTCCTACCCACACCTCCCCACACACACTCCCACCCCCCCCCACACACACACTCCCACCCCCCCCCCCCACACACACACTCCTACCCCCAAACACTCCTACCCACACCTCCCCACACACACTCCCACCCCCCCCCACACACACACTCCTACCCCCAAACACTCCTACCCACACCTCCCCACACACACTCCCACCCCCCCCCACACACACACTCCCACCCCCCCCCCACACACACACTCCTACCCCCAAACACTCCTACCCACACCTCCCCACACACACTCCCACCCCCCCACACACACACACTCCTACCCCCAAACACTCCCACACCCACCTCCCCACACACACTCCCACCCCCACCCCCCCACACACACACTCCCCCCCAAACACTCCTACCACCACCCGCCCACACACACACTCCCCCCCAAACACTCCCACCCCCCACCCACACACTCCCCCCAAACTCTCCCACCCCCCCCACCCCCACACACACACACACTCCCACCACCCCAGTGCTGTAGAGAGGGGCGTGTGTGCTGTTGTGCTGTCTGGTTTAAGAAATAGACAGTTTTTAAAATCCTTCAAATGTTTTTTAACATCCAGATAAGCCGGAGTTTCCAACTGTGTTCATATAAAGGTAACAACCTGGAGCGGCGGTCTGCTTGGTGTTGCCTGATAACTCCTCACGCTGTGCTGTCTGCTTGTCACCTGCCTGGTTACACTGGCTGTATGGTTATCATACTGACGGTATGGTTATCATACTGGTGGTATGGTTATCATACTGACTGTATGGTTATCATACTGGCTGTATGGTTATCATACTGACTGTATGGTTATCATACTGGCTGTATGGTTATCATACGGACTGTATCGTTATCATACTGGTTGTATGGTTATCATACTGGCTGTATGGTTATCATACCGGCTGTATGGTTAACATACTGGCTGTATGGTTAGCATACTGGCTGTATGATTATCACACTGGTCATCATAGTAACTGTATAGTTAAAGTGACTGTATGGTTATTATAGTGACTGCATGTTTACCATATTGACTGTTTGGTAATAGAGACTGTGTGGTTATCATAGTGACGACATAGCAAAAATGTAATCACAGAGAGTACATAGCAAACTAATACTTTTTTACCGAAACAAGATCAATGTTGACATCATCTTACCCCTGGGAAGGCCAACCTTCACCATAACTATTTTTACTTGTTCGATAACTTGTAGCAGTTCCTATGTAAGTACAGTGTTGTTACTATAAGTTTTGCTATGTAGTTACATTGTAGTGGATGCAAATGTATGTGAAGTGGGTTGTGATACTGAAGAGCTCATTGTGAAGCGTGAGGTCTGTGGGAGGAGAACCAACAATACCAGATGTACATACCAGGAGTACCAGAAGTTTCTGGGTGATCAGTGGGGAGTAGTGGGCTGGTATGGTGCGATCCTCATCACAGCTGTAGATGGAACCCACATGTTGGTGAGCTGAGCTCTGGGGGCCTGCTGTGCCCAGCCCAAGGGCAGGGCTGCTCCTTCCACCCTGCTGGCGTGGACCTTCTCTGGGTCTACTATCTCTCTGTGTAGACGTGAAGCTCGACTCTCATCTTTTCCAACAGAAGTTTGCTGTAACCATAGCTTTGATATCTTCAAATGTGTTTATACCAGTGATTGACCCAATGACCCATCCACCTCTCCACCTCTCCCCCTTTCTTTCCACCTCTTCCTTTCTTCCTCTCTCCCTCCCTCCCTCTCTCTCTCTCTCTCTCCCTCCCCCTCCCTCTCTCCCTCTCTCCCTCTCCTTCTTTCCCCTTCAGATAACTGAGCTGGGTGGACCATGCTCCTCTGTCTCCTGGATCTCCACATCTTAACTCCATCTTTCAGCCAGACACAGACCTATCTGCTGTGCTGGAACAGCCATCAAACAGGTTAGGGTTAGTTGTGTCTGTTCTCCAGGGTTAGGGTTAGCTGTGTCTTCCAGGGTTAGGGTTAGCTGTCTGTCCTCCAGGGTCTTGGAAGACCAGACTTTCCCTTAGAAGTGACATCACACCTCAGTGGACTAAGAAAAGCCAAATAACTTAACGCTGTGGTCGACATTGTAAAAAATGTTTAATCCTATTTTTTCTGTTTTACATTTTTCATTTTAGCTCACTTTTCAGACTGTCAGTGTTAGTGAATACCAATATTTGAGTTCTAGGAACAGATAAGGGACATGTTCCACACATTTGACCTATAACTTAAGGTTGTACCAAAGACCAGTGATGTGGCTGATTATAGACTTGTACTAAAGACCAGTGATGTGGCTGATTATAGACTGGTATCCGTTCCCATCATTCTTAATGCCTCTGGAAAGTTATTCAACCCCAAGGCTATTTCACAGCAACTTACTCTGGGAACAAGATGTTTATACTAAGTCTGTATTATAAATTCTTTTTTTGTAAATTATTTATGCTATTGTTTTTTGTGTTTATTTTTTTCCTGGTTTGTTTCCCTTTTTGCTCAAGTTTGTAAATACTTATTTATTTGTTTACACTGATATAAAACAACTATTTGAAATACACCTGAAATTTGTGCTTAACAATATCCAAACTTTGCATCATAACTGAAAGATAGGGTCAGGATTGATATGCAGCACTTTGCAGGCAGTGCTTCTGTCACCATGAAGTGTTGAAGTGTGGAGTTACTACACACCATGACCGGATTAGATCTAAAAAGTCACATGAATGAGTGTTTATGCTGAGTTAGAGAGTCATGTTTAGGTTGTGTAGTGTTGTATGTAGTAGTGTGAGAACGTTTGTCCACAGTGTCACAGGACCAGTGTGAGCCCACAGGCATACAGATCTATTCCTGTATGTGGAAAGTGTGTTTTCTATATATGGAAGGACTTTATTGTAAACGTGTCTTTCCTGTATCAAGGCTGGATATTCATAACGTCCTATTTCTGGTATATGAGGTTGAGATAACGATATCATCACAACAGGGAAATGTGGATTTCATGGGATGGTGACGTTGCAGCTGTACATTTGTAGCACAACTACCCTATATTAGAAAAGCTAACTGTAACTAACTGTTGCTCCTTCAAACAAACACAATAAGCAAACGATCATTAAAAAACAAGTTATCACACATTTGTTTTAAAAAGAAATTATTAAATGAAATTATATATAATGACAACCAACTAAGCAAATGTTAATCCACTAACAGGCCTTCTTCCATTATGCATTCAATTGGCCAAAGTTAGCCCCTTGTCTGTGTCCCTGAGAAATAATGACATACTACCACAACATGTGCAAAGGGTCTTGGGTAATGGACAGAAGTCTCATTCTCCATCCTAGTTTTTACTCAGAGAACCCGACAGACCCACAATGCTGTCCCTGAATTCCATCACTAAACTGAAATAACATCACATAGTTAAAAACCAAGTTAATTACATGGATCAAGCAATCAGAAAAGTACGACCGTATCCGTTAGTATAGCAGTTGTTGTCCCAATACATCAAAATATGTTAGCCTGTTCTGTTTTTTGGGGGTTTTGCAATGCACAAATGTAAAATGTTTTGATATACATGATGCACGTGTTACATTTTCTACCAACCCTTTTTGTAAGTGGTAAACATAAAAAATGTATCTTGTTTAATGAAGCAATCTCATGTACATGATAAGATTATGTTCTATAGGGAATAAACATTTTGTACCTTATCTGTTTGTTTGCAGAAATGTGGTTCAAAACAGCAGAATACGAATCCTGTTTATTGCCAAGTAGGTTATATGAGGAATTTGCTTCGGTAGATGGTGGTTAACATAATATGTAGTAAAAAGCATAAATATAAAATACAAGAGAGGGTACGATTTCTGGGGAAATTGTGGTGCATGAGTCTTTTTTTGTTTGTTTGTTTTTCACGATATCACCTACAAACCTATTGTTTAAACTAATATCAAACATACAAACATTTGGAGGATTTTCATGGGTGTACTTTACTGATATTTCTGTATTTTATATAAGTATGCATACTTATTATATAAGAAGATTGCATAGTTTAAAAAGCATACATTTGTTGCGGCTCATTTACACTTCAGAATACTGACAGTGAAGTGCAGAATGAAACGGTGTTCTCTTCTCATTTCCTTCAGTGCAAGAGGGAATGGTGATAGGCTTTGTGGCAGCCTCACATCTGTCCAAACAGTTGCATCAAGAACAATCCTGTGTAAAAATAGTCCTAACCTATATGACTTAAATTTCCCCTTTTTAAGAATGTACTCATATTCCATTAATTCATTAATAAAAATCCACTTTGAAACAAGCTTTTCCATCTACACGTAATACAAATGATAGTTTTTAGCTTGTAAGTAATTGCAGTAGTTCAACATGAATCAAATAGTTTGATAATCTGATGGATGCTGTAAATCACAAGAATCAGTTCGTTCCCCGTGTCTGGCAAAAGTTTTTTAGCTTCAAATGGTTGAATTTACACTTCTAGCAAATGAATAACATTGCCATTACAACAGTTAATAATGAATCGGTCTGCCAGTGAGCCTGACTGAGGCAAACGGCAATACAGTACTGTCCGACTGAGCTCACATTATCAATCACAATATATTTTAAACCCTCCATGCAAGAAAGACGCTGGCTAGATGCAGCTCATATCTACAAAACAGACATCATCTACAAAACACAACGATCCTGGACATTTGTGATGTGGTATTATCGAGTGAAATATTAAATAGTAAAGAGACTGATAGTAGGTCATGTGACCGGCTATCCGCATAGGGAAAACCACCTGGCGCGTATTGAAGAAGTCTCATATTGTAGCCCAATTGCTGTGAAAGTACCAAGTCAATGACGTCAGTTACCAAATACAAGTTCAAGACAAACTCTAAGTATTTATTACATATAGGCCTACGTAAGGTGCAGATGTCTGATACACCATGAGCATCTCAGAGGACAAGGAATACAGGAAAACAGTTACATAGTATCACAATATGGGAGGTTTTACTCTCCCTAAAAATGTCAGGGGGTGACAATCAACAAAGCTTCGCAAGCACAGAAAGAAGAAGCTGTATTCATGGTAATAGATAGCTTTTGTTTAGTCTTTGGATAGGGTTCCTTGAAATAGCCTTGAAGTTCCTTATATTTTCGTCATTCAAAGTTGCCTGGCGCTAAAAACGTATGTAACATTTTGACCTCTGACCTACAATCTAGTGTCACAGACATTTCCCTGTCGCATCCTACAAAAGGACTAACTTATGGCTATGCAGGCATAAGCAAGCTTTACCAAACAGCATAGCCTTGACAGTTTATCAATGTTACAAGCAACATAATTCATAGGGCCATGTTCTCATGAGTTAGGAGAGAGCGGGGGGCGAAAGTAACAGGGGACGAAAGTAACAAAGCGATTTTCTCAGAGTCCTGAATTCATTTGCTTTCCAAGTTATGACAGCACCTTCAGCATGCAACCATTGATGGAACTGCCAAATTTTACATGATTTCGTCATCGTTTGCCGCTGTTGCGGAAAGCACTTTTCGAGTGCGCAAAGTAAATTAATGAGGCGGTCCTTTTTTGCTTATCAGAAGTTGTGTTTCCCGTTTCATGTCACAGTCACAGATCAATCTACAGGTTATTTAGTGCTCTAACACATTCTGAAGGTTGCCTTGTCAGAGTTTTTCAGTATAAAAGTAGAAATCTGGTTTAAATGTCTTCCTGTCGGGACGAAAGTAACACTTGTTACTTTTGTCCCGCCGCTAATGCAATAGTAGCCTATGTGGAGAATTTCTGTTTGTGGAAAGCATTTATTAAAACATGTTTAAGTCATATTATATCAACAGAATATGCCAAGAGTGAGGGTCAGAAAGACAGACAGAGGTCTGATCAGTAAAAAATGATAATAAATATTTGATGCAACTGAAATGTAAAATTCATAGTTTTTTTGCTAAACTAATGGACAAAATATGTTTGCAGTTGCATATTAACAAGGTCATAGTCAGGTAGGCCTATATGTAATAAAAACCAGAGTAACACAAAAAATCTAGACCTACACCGAGCATGCTAAAAGGAAGACCGTCACCGCCATGGACGTGGTCTACGCCCTTAATCGGTAAATCCCACGCACGCGCAGTAGATTTCAGTATAGCTCACGAAAGTCACATCCCAGCTGGGTGCAGCGACAAGCAGGAGGCGTGCCTCAAAATTAGCATGTCTCCCGCTACATATACCGGGTAACCGACTACTGCCACCATCATTCGTTTCTGAGAAGCAACGACACTTAACCATGCCTGAGCCTGCAAAGCCCGCGCCCAAGAAGGGCTCCAAGAAAGCCGTTTCCAAGACCGCCGTAAAGGGCGGCAAGAAGCGCAGAAAGTCCAGGAAGGAAAGCTACGCCATCTACGTGTACAAGGTACTGAAGCAGGTTCACCCTGACACCGGCATCTCATCCAAGGCCATGGGAATCATGAATTCCTTCGTCAACGATATTTTTGAGCGTATTGCTGGAGAGTCGTCTCGCCTGGCTCACTACAACAAGCGATCAACCATCACCTCCAGGGAGATCCAGACCGCCGTCCGCCTGCTGCTCCCCGGTGAGCTGGCCAAGCACGCCGTGTCCGAGGGAACCAAGGCCGTGACCAAGTACACCAGCTCCAAGTAAACGGGCTGTCCTTCAAATTCACCCCAAAGGCTCTTTTAAGAGCCACCCACTGGTCTCTATATTTGAGTAAAGTCCATCACGTTTACTTAAATGGTTATATGAAGTAGCTAAAGGCCTCCTCAAACAGGGACAGGTTATTCTGAAACCAAATTTACGACTGTATATATTGCCGCGCACCAACACGGTCACTAACAAGGGCGCAGTTTTACACAGGGTTTTTAAATGTGTGTGTGATGCGTTGGGGAACGCACTTTACATTTAGTCATTTAGCAGACGCTCTTAACCAGAGCGACTTACAGTAAGTACAGGGACATTCCCCCGAGGCAAGTAGGGTGAAGTGCCTTGCCCAAGGACACAACGTCATTTTGGCGGGGCGGGGAATCGATCCGGAGCCATCTGACTCCACTTTACATTTACATTTACATTTATTCATTTAGCAGACGCTTTTGTCCAAAGCGACTTCCAAGAGAGAGCTTCACAAAGTGCATAGGTCACTGATAATAACAACAAGATAGCCCCACAGCATTGCGGGTAGTCAAAAACAAGAAGTACATATTGTGGACAACCAAAAAATAGTGCTAAAGGGAAGAAACCATAAGAGCATGTAGTTAAACAAGTTAAAATTACACAACATTGATCTCTAAGTGCAGGTGTACCTGTAGGAAAGCAATAAAAATAGGATTAACTAAAAAAAAGAAGAATACAACAGTTTAAATCAGCTACCACTAACCAACAAGAGCAACAGTCTAAGCAAGAGTCATTGTGAACCTTGAGGAAACTAGCGTTGGATTCAGCAAACCATTCCTAAGTACCATTGTACTCCCAATGGTCCCAACTTTGACTTATGTCCGGCGAGTATGCAATAAACATGGACTAATAGAAGTCGTCTCATGTATCATTAAGCAATCTGCATCAAACCATTTCTAGTACAAACCAGTTTAATAGCTCAAGCACAGTGCAATACTAACATCTCGATTCTTCAACAACATCTTCACAGTAGGTGCCTGTGTAGCCTGTCAGTCCGTCAAACTCCTGAAGCTTGCGGACGACACCACCCTCATTGGGCTCATCTCTGGTGGAGATGAGTCCGACTATAGGTGGGAAGCTGACAACCTGGTGACCTGGTTTAGCCAGACCAACTTAGAGCTCAATGCTCTCAAGACAGTGAAGATGGTTGTAGACTTCAAGAAGAACACAGCTCCATTCACCCCCATCACCCTGTGCGACAGATTAAAACTACATTAACAAACCTGGCTTGGAAATGTAAGAAGTAGAAAGTACAGATATTTGTGTCATTTTTTTAGCCATTTTCATCCCTTTTTTTTTTTTTGCCATTTTCTTCCCAAAACGTTTCGCAATTTCCATCCCAAAAAATTCAGCAGCAGCAGCAACAAAAAAAAAACATTGCACTCCATCGAATTCCAGAATCCTGCTTTCAGACTTTTCTAGATCTGTGTTTGGTCACTCAGTATTTAAAATTGTCCGTTCTAGTTTAAAACTATTTTACTCCTGTTTAGTAGGCTACTGTAAGACTTATAGTAAGGATTGTGTCCTTAGAGATGGAAAAACTAGGGGAGGGAGAGCAAGGTAGAGCAAGGTAGTGCAATGGGGAGACCAAGATTTCCCTGACATCCACCCCTGGTCCACAGACCCACACTGTGTTTTGTGTCCCCCCAAAAGAGACCAGTTTTAAGCACCTGGTACCCCAGATGCGTGTTCTAAAACAGTTCCGTTTCTCGACAGATTATTTGGCACACTGGAAAACATATTCTCGTTTTGCACGACTGCCGTTTAAATGCTATTGGGGGCAAATGGCACAGACAACACGGTGCGCAGAGCTCCCTCCGCGAGGCCAAAGGCGATGATTTGAGCCGGCCACAACAAAACATAGAGTGCCTCCGGTCCACATACCGTTTTATTTTGAACGTTAAAAAGGCTGCTTGCTGCTCAATTTACTTCTTGACCTGAGCACAATCCAACATAGATTTTTAGCCCGTTGTTCACAAGGAGAAAACACAAGTGCCAACGGATAGCAGCAACAGAGATAAGCCCGGCCGGGAGTTGAGTCTACACAGTTCTCATGTTGTATTTAAAGTCAGCCCTCTGATCGTCGGAGCGACACTAAACAGCAGAGAGTAGCCTCACATATTCAAATCTCACACGTCCCACGAGTGTTTAGACATGGCAGAAGTCGCTCCAGCTCCCGCTCCGGCCAAGGCACCCAAGAAGAAGGCGGCAGCCAAGCCCAAGAAAGCTGGACCCAGCGTCGGCGAGCTGATCGTCAAGGCGGTGTCCGCTTCCAAGGAGAGAAGCGGCGTGTCCCTGGCAGCGGTCAAGAAAGCCCTGGCGGCAGGCGGCTACGACGTAGAGAAGAACAACTCCCGCGTCAAGATCGCAGTGAAGAGCCTTGTCACCAAGGGAACCTTGGTCCAGACCAAAGGGACGGGCGCTTCTGGCTCTTTTAAGATCAACAAGGGGGCTGAGGCCAAGGCAAAGAAGCCCGTTAAGAAGGTCGTCGCTCCGAAAGTCAAAAAGGCAGTCGCCAAGAAACCCGTTGCTGCCAAGAAGACCAAGAAGGTCGTTGCGAAGAAGCCCGCGGCTGCCAAGAAGTCACCTAAGAAGGCTAAGAAGCCCGCGGCAGCCAAGAAGGCAACCAAGAGCCCCAAGAAGGTGAAGAAGCCCGCAACACCCAAGAAAACAGTGGCCAAGAGCCCCAAGAAGGCAGCTAAGCCCAAAGCCGCCAAGCCCAAGGCGGCCAAGGCAAAGAAAGCAGCGCCTAAGAAGAAGTAAAACCTTAGTCCTGGTCTGTATCACAAAAAGGCTCTTTTAAGAGCCACCCACCTGTCCTTAAATGTGCATGTCCATGTTGTTTGCCCCTGTACCAAACACTTTCACATGCATGGTGGTGTTTCATCACGCCCAGTACATTTGTAGTGTGGGAGTCTTTAGAACTTTTATTGCAGACCACTTCTGCTGCACCTTAAATTACCTTGGTCTCAAACATGAGCTAAATCTCCGGGACGGCCAATATGAAAAGTGATACTTGTTACGCGTCCGCCACGAAACGATTATAAATAAGATACAAAAAAAGGAAATGAACATGTTGCAATGGCACTACCCATTTGGCATAATCTAGCAAGAAAAAACATACAACAAATGAAGAAATTTAATGACACAGCAAGCTGATTTGATTAATGATCGTGCATGAGACTTTTATTTGTAAAAGTGCTTCGTGTACCTGTAGAGCTGCATATAAATTGTGTTTCTGCTATTAGCAACCTGCAAATAGTTGCTTGGAATATTAAGGGTGCAAATCCAATTTAAAACCACCATCACCAACTGGATAATTGTAGGCCTATATCTCTGGTAAATATGTAATCGGATATATAAAATTGTTCACACTACACAATTGACGATTGTAGCCTATAGTAGACTTTGCATTGATCCATCCATGCCACATTCATGTATGTGATTGGCGCCTTAAACGAGGAGCGACTGAATGAACAAAGAGACGTGAGGAGGGCAGACCAGACGACAAAACGCGCCTTCTGCGGAGAGAGAATGGCTCCACCCCCGAGTTTGTTGCCACTTTCGATTGGATCAAGACCCAACCGACATTGTGACCAATGAAAGCCGTTTACCGTCAGCTAGCCTATAAAGTCTGTACTCCGACAGATACAACTCACTACTCGTTTTAACAGAAATATCACGAAGATGAGCGGAAGAGGCAAAACCGGAGGCAAAGCCAGGGCTAAGGCCAAGACCAGATCATCCCGCGCCGGGCTCCAGTTCCCCGTGGGTCGTGTTCACAGGCTTCTCCGCAAGGGCAACTATGCACAGCGTGTGGGAGCGGGCGCACCCGTCTACCTGGCAGCCGTGCTCGAGTACCTTACTGCTGAGATCCTGGAGCTGGCCGGCAACGCTGCTCGTGACAACAAGAAGACTCGTATCATCCCCCGTCACCTGCAGCTGGCCGTCCGCAACGACGAGGAGCTCAACAAACTTCTCGGTGGCGTTACGATCGCTCAAGGTGGAGTGTTGCCCAACATCCAGGCGGTGCTTCTCCCCAAGAAGACCGAGAAGGCCGTCAAAGCCAAGTAAAGACTAAACCTCAGTCTCAATTTACCCAAAGGCTCTTTTAAGAGCCACCCACTACACTCTTCAAAAGCGCATTGTCTTACAACTCTTTGTCTTGTGTCAAAGTTATTGTATTCTTTAAATGCAAAGCACAATAAATATTGAAACAAATATATCGCCACTCTGGCACCACTTAAGTTCCACCGCTTAACCTAAATCGTTTACTGAGCTGCTCAATCTGCAAGGTGCTCCACACAGAGCGTCTTAACACCAGAGATAAATCCCATGTAGGTGCCGACGCTCTTGGAGGTGGCCTGAGCCGGCACACCCCAGCCAGTAAACGCTTGACCAGCAGGTGGCTGAATCGTGACACGCTGAAATGGCAGCCGCGTAAACACGCACAGTGTTCGCGGCTAAGCCTTTGTAAAACAACGATTGTAAGAAACACAAGAACATGAGACCGGGTCAATGTTCTGTTTTCCACACCATTGCATAAAGGCTTGCCAGCGCAACGTGTACCCTCTAGCAGTATATTGGAACCAAAAAAAGAGTAGAGAGCAGAGAGGGAGTAGAGACCCGAGTTCTCCTGATCTCTGGGGACCACTGTCCCTCTGGTCAGCAAACTCGCTATCTCCTTCCAGAGCGCGAGTGCCTTCAGCGGGCAGGACAAACATGTCTTCCTCACCCCTCTGGAAGGAGGAGGAGTCCGTACGAACTGGATCGCATAACCCTCTCTCTGTATCCTGTCGAAGCCTCGGTCCCCGCCGCCAGTCACGCTCTCCTCTTCTTCCCACCTCCGCCACCACGCCAGCTGGGGTTAGGTGGACGGCTGTAACCCGCTCTCTCGGGGTCAACAGCCAAGAGTGGAACAGGTGCCGCGGGAGGAACAGCCTGTGTCGCATTTGCCGCTCGTGCCACCGGACAGCAAGCTTGTTTCCTCCTGCTTGGCGAGGCACCTGCGGGAACAGAGAAGGAAGCAGCATTAACGATAGTTAATGGAGGTAACTCCAGTTCTATGAGTGGAGCGGAGCCCCATAGGGGAGCTCTGCTCCTAATGGTTTACCCGCTGCCTAGTGCAGCCAATGACTGAAGATCAAAAATGTACCCGCACCTATCACTCACACAGGTGCCCTATATAAGGGGGTGACAGCCGTCACTCATCCTCCCAAAAGTATTAAATACAGCCGGGTTGAATAAGTCGAGCTGGGCCTGCAACCCTATGGGGCTCCGCTCCACTCATAGAACTGGAGTTACCTCCATTAACTATCGTTCTATTTCGTGGAGCTCCGCCCCATAGGGGAGCTCTGCTCCTAATGGTTTAGGCGGAGCGAGCGAGGCCAGATATACCCCCAGTGAGACTAGATCTAAAAAGACACATCATCTCACAAGACACCGAGGACAGACCTGCTGATGTAAATAATACATAGGGTCTGTCCTCCCGGTCAGGCCCCTACTGTGACACAGAGAGCCGTCCGGGGTAAGAAAAACAGGGGAAGTTTACTTAGAAACTCATGTTGTTTCTCTCGCCTGCACAACAGCATAGCTGGAGGGGCAACAGAATACATACAGTAAAGACATCTCAACTGAGAACGTCTGCCTGTCCCACATTTGGCGATATAACCAACGAACAACTCGCATCTAGGGCCCACAAGAACCTAGCAAGTTGTCATCTCGCTACACCTGATCCACCAGCCATGCTGAGGACAGAATGCGCAAAAGATGAGGAGGAAACGTCCAACAGATAATATCGTACAAATGGTGAAGGCGACGACCAAGACGCCGCCTCACAAATCTCCTCCACTCCCACACCCCTGAGGATGGCGGCTGAGGCTGCCACTCCTCGGGTGGAATGAGCCCGAATGCCAGGTGGCACGGGACATCTCATAGACTCGTATGCGAGACCAATAGCCTCGCAGAGCCAGTGAGAAAGTCTCTGTTTGGAGAGTGGCAAGCCAGCTCTCGATCCACCGTAGCAGATCAGTAACTGGGGAGAAGATCTGATACTTGCTGTGCATTCCAGATAGCGCGACAGAGCGCGCACTGGGCACAGCCCATGTAAGCGTCTTTCCTCCTCTCCGCTGTGCGGAGGCGGGAAAAAGGCTCTCAGTTCGCAGCTCTGTGCCCTGAACGCTCGGCTAATCACCTTGGGGATAAAGGCCGGATTAGGACGCAACACTGCTCTCGTTCGATCACCCGAGATGATCAAACAATCCGCGCGCGTTGACAGAGCGCACAAGTCGCTCACTCGCTTAGCCGTAGTCAAAGCGAGGAGCAGACTCGTCTTGAGAGAAAGCAAACGTAATGACACGTTGTCTATGGGCTCGAAAGGTGGTCCGCACAGAGCGTCTAACACCAGAGATAAATCCCATGTAGGTGCTGACGCTCTCGGAGGTGGCCTGAGCCTACACACCCCAGCCAGAAAACGCTTGACCAGCGGGTGGCTGAACAGTGTCGTCTTGGCGAACCCTTCGTGACATGCGGAAATGGCAGCCGCGTAAACACGCACAGTGCTCGCGGCTAAGCCCTCGTCAAACAACGATTGTAAGAAACACAAGAACATTTCGACCGGACATGAGACCGGGTCAAGGTTCCGTTTTCCACACCATTGTGCAAAGGCTTGCCAGCGCGACGCGTACCCTCTAGCAGTAGATTGTGCGCGCGCACCCAGAATGGTCTGAATGACAGCATCAGACAGACCCCTGCGCTCTAAGAGCTCCCTCTCAGTAGCCAGGCCATAAGTGGGCCTCCGATCACTGGAGGGCTCTTCACCAGGCCTCCGGCCTGAGAGAGCGCATCCATCTGGTGAGGTATGGGCCAAGGCCCGCCTACCAGCATCCCCATCAGTTCCGGGAACCACGGGGCTCCGGGGCGATCGGGGGCTATCAGAATGACCGACAGCCCCTCCGACCTCACCCGAGCCAGCAAGGGAAGGATGGAGGCCAGAGGTGGAAATGCGTACAGTAGACCTCTCGGCCAGGAACGGTGCGCGAACGCATCGACTCCCAGCGGAGGTCTGTCCTGTGTGCGCAGCGAGAACCATAGAGGACACTGTGTGTTGGCTCGTGACGCAAACAGATCCACCTGTGCTCGGCCGAAGCGTGCCCAGATCAGAGAAACGATGGACGGTTTCAACCTCCACTCGTCCTCTCTCGGGCCGCCCCTTGACATCAGGTCCGCTCCTTCGTTGAGCAGACCTTGAATGTGCTGAGCTCTCAGGGAGCGCAGGTGCGTGAAAGCCCAAGTCCACACTTCCTCCGCTAAGCGATGAAGAGATGGAGAGCGCACCCCTCCCTGTCTGTTGATGTAAGCCACCGTCGCCCTGTTGTCGGATCTGACGAGAACGTCTTGATCCTTCAACACCAGCGCGAAATGGCACAGAGTCAGTCGAACCGCTTCGAGCTCCAGGAGGTTGATGTGACGCGTCTCTGACGGTTCCCATCTTCCTCCTATTGAGCCCGCCTGACATACTCCACCCCACCCGGTCAAGGACGCGTCCGTAAAGACCGGGTAGAGAGATGTCACTCTGCCCATGTCGACTCCGCGCGTCAAGACACGCGGGTCTCTCCAATGGCTCAGATCTGCTTCGACTGATCTCGGTATCACTAGCAGTCTGCGGCGGTGTCGCACCGGATCCAACCGCAGCTGAGCGAACCATCTCTGCAGCTTGCGCATGTATAACAGGCCCAATGGCACTACTACATGAGCCGCCGCCATCAACCCCAACAGGGACATCACCGACAGTGCGGTGATTGTGCGTGAGACCCGGAACGCACGGAGAGCTATCGAAATAGCCTCTCTCCGTGGTGCCGACAGTCTGGCTCTCATCCCAACAGTGTCCAAATGGATACCTAGGTAGGTAAACTGCTGAGCGGGCCATGGAGCGCTCTTCTCCCAGTTGACCGCGAACCCCAACTGGCTGAGCTGAGTCACCAGTGAGATCGCGTCCTGGATAGCTCTGTCCGGAGACTGAGCCAGAACTAACAGGTCGTCGAGGTACGCCAGAATGCGTATACCCCTCCGCCGTAACGGTTCTAGAGCTGCTTCCACGCACTTGGAGAAAGTTCGAGGAGCCAGCGCGTACCCAAACGGCAGGCGCGTGTACTCGTACTTCTTCCCCTCGAAGGCAAAACGCAGAAATCTCCTGTGCTTCAGTTTGATAGGCACATGGAAATACGCGTCCTTCAGATCTATGCTGATCCCAAAGTCGTTCCGCTGCACACAAGTCAGCAAACGCTTTATCGTCAGCATGCGAAAGGGCCGTTTGGCCACACTCTCGTTGAGCACCCTCAGATCTAAAATCGGTCTCATCTGCCCGTTTTTCTTGGGAACCAAAAAATAAGGGGAGTAGAGACCCGAGTTCTCTTGATCTCTGGGGACAGGGATCACCGTCCCTTTGGTCAGTAAGCTCGCTATCTCTTTCCGAAGCGCGAGCGCTTTCAGCGGGCAGGACAAGCGTGTCTCCCTCACTCCTCTGAAAGGAGGAGGAGTCCGCATGAACTGGATGGCATAACCCTCTCTCAGTATCCTGTCTAGCCAGCCTGACAGTGAGCATGACTCTCGCCACTCTGCATAATGCAGAGAGAGCGGGCGTGCGTTCAGCTGCGGAGCCGCAGACAGGAAACGGCCGTACTCTCGTCTGACCCCAGCCGCCGCTGTGCACCGACTCGGCGACACAGCCCAAGGCGGGGTTAACTCGAAAGGGCTGGAGCAGCGTCTCAAGGCCAAAAGAGGCCTGAGTGCTGTCCTCATTATGATCCTCGGGAAGACTCACAGCGCGACCAGAGGTCTGCGCGTAACGTTGCAGCGGTGGCTCATGTAACGTGATAACAGAGTCACACGCTGTGTTATGGCGCATGGGGGCGGCTAGCGGTCTGGCCACACGCTTGCTAGCTGGGCCAGACTCCGCTATGTACGTGCCCGATGGTTTGGCATCGCTAGTAGTGGGAAACTCGCGAACCGAAACCAACTCATTACTCCGCTCGACAACAGTACGAGTGCTCAGCTCAGTAACTGTCGAGATTGCAAGAGGCACTGGATGGAACACTTGTCTTTCTGGGAAAGAGTAAAGCGGAGGTCCAAGCCTCTTTATTTCATCCCTGCAAATAGGGGTGGGAACCGAAGCCTCGGTCCCCGCCGCCAGTCACGCCCTCCTCTTTTTTCCACCTCCGCCACCACGCCAGCTGGGATTAGGTGGACGGCTGTAACCCGCCCTCTCGGGGGGAACAGCCACAGGCGGAACAGGTGTCGCGGGAGGAGCAGCCTGCGTCGCAGTGGCCGCTCGTGCCACCGGACGGCGAGCTCGTTTCCTTCTACCTTGTGTGGCACCTGCAGGGATAGAGAAGGGAGCAGCGTTAGCCTTTTTCTGCAGGGGCATATGCCCCAGCAGGTGCTTCCTCTCCTCCTCCAGGCGCGAGAAGCGTTCGGACGCTGCAGCCACAGCCGGTCCGAACAGGCCCTCGCCCGTCACCGGGGCATTCAGCAGGGCAGACTTGTCCGCCTCTCTCATGGCCGTCAGGGACAGCCAGAGGTGGCGATGAACAACAAGGCTGTTGCCCATTGCTCTGCCTGCACAAATAGCCGCCCCCTGATTTAGGTGGAGCGCCGCGGACGCCATCCTGGCCACCCACGACGTCTCCTCCGGCGACAGGCCCTCAGGTTTCTCTGTCGAGAGCTTTGAGATCGCCGCCGTTAGAAGGGCAGCGTTGCCGGAGGCTGCCGCTGCCTGCGCACCCCAGACATAAGCCTTGTCTGCCAGAGAGGCAGTAAGCTTGTCACGGGAGGACGGCAGGTTTGCCTTCTTAGCCGTCATCCACGCGCTGGCCCCTGGAACCAGGTATGCCGCGAGGGACGGTTCCAAGGGCGGGGGGCCGGTCTTAACCGCCTCTCCCAGCCCGGTCACCCTCGTGAAAGGGAGCAGCGCTTTGACTGGCGCGTTAGCCATCAAAGGCGCTTCCCAGGAGCCCTGCACGTAATCAGCCAGCTTTGGCATGGTGGGGCACAGGGGTTTTGAAGTCTTCCTGCGTTTTGCATGGGGGCCAACCTCCCACGGGTCCTCTTCCTCCACAGGAGGAGAGGCCGGCAGCGGAACGCCCATGATCTCCGCTGCTTTCTTAATGATTGCAGGGAAATCCGCCCTTCGAGACAGTGCAGAAGTGACAGTAGGGCCGGGAGCCGGCTCCTCGTCATCCTCCGAAATTGAACTCAGCGCCCGCCCTTCCACATCAGGAAAGGACAGGGGGGCTGTGCGCAACACGTTCTTCAGGATAACCTCCACAGGAGGGTCCCTACTAGACGGTTGCGCCTCATTTGCCGCCTCGAAGTGGTCCTCAAACTCCGAACTCTCCTCGTCGGAGAGCAGGGCCGAGACCACATCTTCAAGGGGCTCTTCCACCTGGAAAAAATCAAAGCGCAGCCGCCTCTCCGAAACGGAGAGGCAAGCGCATGATTCGCATTCAGGGGAATCCACCAACCCGTCCCTGGCATGCCGGGGTCCCATGCACACGAAACAGAATTCGTGGCGGTCCCCCTCAGCCTCCAGGTAACGGCACCTGCACTTGGCTCTTAAAAGAGCCTTGCGCGGGAGCGGTGGCATGGAAAAGCTCATTTTTCTTTTCTTCGCGATACTCTTCTATCTTCAAGCCAGTGAATTCAAGCAACCCGTGCTGAATTTTTTGGGAGGATGAGTGACGGCTGTCACCCCCTTATATAGGGCACCTGTGTGAGTGATAGGTGCGGGTACATTTTTGATCTTCAGTCATTGGCTGCACTAGGCAGCGGGTAAACCATTAGGAGCAGAGCTCCCCTATGGGGCGGAGCTCCACGAAATAGAACCTTCTTCTTCAGGGGTATATGCCCTAGCAGGTGCTTCCTCTCCTCCTCCAGGCCCGAGAAGCGTTCGGAGGCTGATGCCACAGCCGGTCCAGCCAAGCCCTTGCCAGCCACTGGAGCGTTGAGCAGGGTGGACTTGTCCCCCCCCCCCTCATGGCTGTTAGCCACAGGTGGCGATGAACCACAACGCTGTTGCTCATCGCCCTGCCAGCGCAAATCGCTGCCCCCCGATTAAGGTGGAGTGCCTCGAATGCCATCCTGGCAACCCACAACGTCTCCTCAGGCGACAGGCCCTCAGGTCTCTCTGTGGAGAGTTTGGAGACCGTCAGGAGGTTGGCGTTCCCAGACGTCTGCCTTGTCTGCCAGAAAGGCAGTAAGCTTGTCACAGGAGGACGGCAGGGTCACCTTACTTGTCGTCATCCATGCGCTGGCCCCTGGTACCAGGTACGCCGTGAGGGATGGATCCGAGGGCGGGGGCCGGCCTTAACCGCCTCTCCCAGCCCAGTCACCCTCGCGAACGGGAGCAGTGCTCTGACTGGCGCGTTACCCATCAAAGGGGCTTCCCAAGAGCCCTGCATGTTGTCAGCCAGCATGGTGGGGCACAAGGGTTTCGAGGTCTTCATGCGTTTCGCATGGGGCCAACATCCCACAGGTCCTCATCCTTCACAGGAGGAGAGGCCGGCAGGGGAAAGCCCATGATCTGCCGCTGCTTTCGCAATGATTGCAGGGAAATCCGCCCTTCGAGACAGTGCAGAGGTGACAGTAGGGCCGGGAGCCGGCTCCTCGTCATCCTCCGAAATTGAACAGCGCCCGCCCTTCCACATCAGGAAAGGACAGGGGGGCTGTGCGCAACTTGTTCTTCAGGATAACCTCCACAGGAGGGTCCCTACTAGACGGTTGCGCCTCGTCTGCCGCCTCGAGGTGGTCCTCAAACTCCGAACTCTCCTCGTCGGAGAGCAGGGCCGAGACCACATCTTCAAGGGGCTCTTCCACCTGGAAAAAATCAAAGCGCAGCCGCCTCTCCGAAACGGAGAGGAAAGCGCATGATTCGCAGTCAGGGGAGTCCACCAACCCGTCCCTGGCATGCCGGGGTCCCAAGCACACGAAACAGAATTCGTGGCGGTCCCCCTCAGCCTCCAGGTAACGGCACCTGCACTTGGCTCTTAAAAGAGCCTTGCGCGGGAGCGGCGGAATGGAAAAGCTCATTTTTCTTTTCTTAGAGATACTCTTCTATTTTCATGCCAGTGAATTCAAGCAACCCGTGCTGATTTTTTTTGGGAGGATGAGTGACGGCTGTCACCCCGTTATATAGGGCACCTGTGTGAGTGATAGGTACGGATACATTTTGATCTTCAGTCATTGGCTGCACTATGTAGCGGGTAAACCAGTAGGAGCAGAGCCCCCCTATGGGGCGAAATAGAATCGATGTTGAACAATCTAGTGATGAGGAAGAGGGCCCTGGTAAGGTTGTTGTGACATTCCTGTCCAAGAATGGGAGTTTGTGGTTTGTTCTTCATCACCACTTGAGTGGAGAAGTCGACTGTCGACTGAAAATGTCATCAGGATGACCCCAGGGCCAACCAGATATGCCATCTCCCAGGTGGGTGACATAAAATCCTGCTTCAAACTGTTCCTGACAGAGTCCATGGAAACCATAGTCATAAACATGACTAACTTGGATGGTAGATGTGTTTACAAAGACAACTGGAAGGACATAGACCGGACCAACATCCAAGCGTACATATTCAAAATAATCCATATATTATGCTTCTTTCACTCAAAAACGAGTTGCATACGCTTGTGTCAATAAGGCCTACAGGCCATAAATGGCAAACAGAAGTTTAATACTTGTAATGTTTGCAAGAACTTAAGTTGGTAAAAAGATGTAACACAACATTAGTTGATAATATATGTATTATTATGGAATTATAGTCAGCTATAATGGGGCGGTCACTTTTGACCGGGAACACAAAAGTAGTGAACAAGAAACGAAGACAACAGGAGTTCTATTTCGTGGAGCTCCGCCCCATAGGGGAGCTCTGCTCCTAATGGTTTACCCGCTGCCTAGTGCAGCCAATGACTGAAGATCAAAATGTACCCGCACCTATCACTCACACAGGTGCCCTATATAAGGGGGTGACAGCCGTCACTCATCCTCCCAAAAAATTCAGCACGGGTTGCTTGAATTCACTGGCTTGAAGATAGAAGAGTATCGCGAAGAAAAGAAAAATGAGCTTTTCCATGCCACCGCTCCCGCGCAAGGCTCTTTTAATAGCCAAGTGCAGGTGCCGTTACCTGGAGGCTGAGGGGAACCGCCACGAATTCTGTTTCGTGTGCATGGGACCCCGGCATGCCAGGGACGGGTTGGCGGATTCCCCTGACTGCGAATCATGCGCTTGCCTCTCCGTTTCGGAGGCGGCTGCGCTTTGATTTTTTCCAGGTGGAAGAGCCCCTTGAAGATGTGGTCTCGGCCCTGCTCTCCGACGAGGAGAATTCGGAGTTTGAGGACCACCTCGAGGCGGCAAATGAGGCGCAACCGTCTAGTAGGGACCCTCCTGTGGAGGTTATCCTGAAGAACGTGTTGCGCACAGCCCCCCTGTCCTTTCCTGATGTGGAAGGGCGGGCGCTGAGTTCAATTTCGGAGGATGACGAGGAGCCGGCTCCCGGCCCTACTGTCACCTCTGCACTGTCTCGAAGGGCGGATTTCCCTGCAATCATTAAGAAAGCAGCGGAGATCATGGGCGTTCCGCTGCCGGCCTCTCCTCCTGTGGAGGAAGAGGACCCGTGGGAGATTGGCCCTCATGCAAAACGCATGAAGACTTCAAAACCCCTGTGCCCCACCATGCCAAAGCTGGCTGATTACGTGCAGGGCTCCTGGGAAGCGCCTTTGATGGCTAACGCGCCAGTCAAAGCGCTGCTCCCTTTCACGAGGGTGACCGGGCTGGGAGAGGCGGTTTAGACCGGCCCCCCGCCCTTGGAACCGTCCCTCGCGGCATACCTGGTTCCAGGGGCCAGCGCGTGGATGACGGCTAAGAAGGCAAACCTGCCGTCCTCCCGTGACAAGCTTACTGCCTCTCTGGCAGACAAAGCTTATGTCTGGGGTGCGCAGGCAGCGGCAGCCTCCGGGAACGCCGCCCTTTTAACGGCGGCGGTCTCAAAGCTCTCGACAGAGAAACCTGAGGACCTGTCGCCGGAGGAGACGTCGTGGGTGGCCAGGATGGCGTCCGCGGCGCTCCACCTGAATCAGGGGGCGGCTATTTGTGCAGGCAGAGCAATGGGCAACAGCCTTGTTGTTCATCGCCACCTCTGGCTGTCCCTGACGGCCATGAGAGAGGCGGACAAGTCTGCCCTGCTGAATGCCCCGGTGACGGGCGAGGGCCTGTTCGGACCGGCTGTGGCTGCAGCGTCCGAACCCTTCTCGCGCCTGGAGGAGGAGAGGAAGCACCTGCTGGGGCATATGCCCCTGCAGAAAAAGGCTAACGCTGCTCCCTTCTCTATCCCTGCAGGTGCCACACAAGGTAGAAGGAAACGAGCTCGCCGTCCGATGGCACGAGCGGCCACTGCGACGCAGGCTGCTCCTCCCGCGACACCTGTTCCGCCTTTGGCTGTTCCCCCCGAGAGAGCGGGTTACAGCCGTCCACCTAATCCCAGCTGGCGTGGTGGCGGAGGTGGAAAAAAGAGGAGGGCGTGACTGGCGGCGGGGACCGAGGCTTCGGTTCCCACCCCTGTTTGCAGGGATGAAATAAAGAGGCTTGGACCTCCGCTTTACTCTTGCCCAGAAAGACAAGTGTTCCATCCAGTGCCTCTTGCAATCTCGACAGTTACTGAGCTGAGCACTCGTACTGTTGTCGAGCGGAGTAATGAGTTGGTTTCGGTTCGCGAGTTTCCCACTACTAGCGATGCCAAACCATCGGGCACGTACATAGCGGAGTCTGGCCCAGCTAGCAAGCGTGTGGCCAGACCGCTAGCCGCCCCCATGCGCCATAACACAGCGTGTGACTCTGTTATCACGTTACATGAGCCACCGCTGCAACGTTACGCGCAGACCTCTGGTCACGCTGGGAGTCTTCTCAAGGATCATAATGAGGACAGCACTCAGGCCTCTTTTGGCCTTGAGACGCTGCTCCAGCCCTTTCGAGTTGACCCCGCCTTGGGCTGTGTCGCCGAGTCGGTGCACAGCGGCGGCTGGGGTCAGACGAGAGTACGGCCGTTTCCTGTCTGCGGCTCCGCAGCTGAACGCACGCCCGCTCTCTCTGCATTATGCAGAGTGGCGAGAGTCATGCTCACTGTCAGGCTGGCTAGACAGGATACTGAGAGAGGGTTATACCATCCAGTTCATGCGCACTCCTCCTCCTTTCAGAGGAGTGAGGGAGACACGCTTGTCCTGTCCGCTGAAAGCGCTCGCACTTCGGAAAGAGATAGCGAGCTTGCTGACCAAAGGGACGGTGATCCCTGTCCCCAGAGATCAAGAGAACTCGGGTCTCTACTCCCCTTATTTTTTGGTTCCCAAGAAAAACGGGCAGATGAGACCGATTTTAGATCTGAGGGTGCTCAACGAGAGTGTGGCCAAACGGCCCTTTCGCATGCTGACGATAAAGCGTTTGCTGACTTGTGTGCAGCGGAACGACTTTGGGATCAGCATAGATCTGAAGGACGCGTATTTCCATGTGCCTATCAAACTGAAGCACAGGAGATTTCTGCGTTTTGCCTTCGAGGGGAAGAAGTACGAGTACACGCGCCTGCCGTTTGGGTACGCGCTGGCTCCTCGAACTTTCTCCAAGTGCGTGGAAGCAGCTCTAGAACCGTTACGGCGGAGGGGTATACGCATTCTGGCGTACCTCAACGACCTGTTAGTTCTGGCTCAGTCTCCGGACAGAGCTATCCAGGACGCGATCTCACTGGTGACTCAGCTCAGCCAGTTGGGGTTCGCGGTCAACTGGGAGAAGAGCGCTCCATGGCCCGCTCAGCAGTTTACCTACCTAGGTATCCATTTGGACACTGTTGGGATGAGAGCCAGACTGTCGGCACCACGGAGAGAGGCTATTTCGATAGCTCTCCGTGCGTTCCGGGTCTCACGCACAGTCACCGCACTGTCGGTGATGTCCCTGTTGGGGTTGATGGCGGCGGCTCACGTAGTAGTGCCATTGGGCCTGTTATACATGCGCAAGCTGCAGAGATGGTTCTATTTCGTGGAGCTCCGCCCCATAGGGGAGCTCTGCTCCTAATGGTTTACCCGCTGCCTAGTGCAGCCAATGACTGAAGATCAAAATGTACCCGCACCTATCACTCACACAGGTGCCCTATATAAGGGGGTGACAGCCGTCACTCATCCTCCCAAAAAATTCAGCACGGGTTGCTTGAATTCACTGGCTTGAAGATAGAAGAGTATCGCGAAGAAAAGAAAAATGAGCTTTTCCATGCCACCGCTCCCGCGCAAGGCTCTTTTAATAGCCAAGTGCAGGTGCCGTTACCTGGAGGCTGAGGGGAACCGCCACGAATTCTGTTTCGTGTGCATGGGACCCCGGCATGCCAGGGACGGGTTGGCGGATTCCCCTGACTGCGAATCATGCGCTTGCCTCTCCGTTTCGGAGGCGGCTGCGCTTTGATTTTTTCCAGGTGGAAGAGCCCCTTGAAGATGTGGTCTCGGCCCTGCTCTCCGACGAGGAGAATTCGGAGTTTGAGGACCACCTCGAGGCGGCAAATGAGGCGCAACCGTCTAGTAGGGACCCTCCTGTGGAGGTTATCCTGAAGAACGTGTTGCGCACAGCCCCCCTGTCCTTTCCTGATGTGGAAGGGCGGGCGCTGAGTTCAATTTCGGAGGATGACGAGGAGCCGGCTCCCGGCCTTACTGTCACCTCTGCACTGTCTCGAAGGGCGGATTTCCCTGCAATCATTAAGAAAGCAGCGGAGATCATGGGCGTTCCGCTGCCGGCCTCTCCTCCTGTGGAGGAAGAGGACCCGTGGGAGATTGGCCCTCATGCAAAACGCATGAAGACTTCAAAACCCCTGTGCCCCACCATGCCAAAGCTGGCTGATTACGTGCAGGGCTCCTGGGAAGCGCCTTTGATGGCTAACGCGCCAGTCAAAGCGCTGCTCCCTTTCACGAGGGTGACCGGGCTGGGAGAGGCGGTTTAGACCGGCCCCCCGCCCTTGGAACCGTCCCTCGCGGCATACCTGGTTCCAGGGGCCAGCGCGTGGATGACGACTAAGAAGGCAAACCTGCCGTCCTCCCGTGACAAGCTTACTGCCTCTCTGGCAGACAAAGCTTATGTCTGGGGTGCGCAGGCAGCGGCAGCCTCCGGCAACGCCGCCCTTTTAACGGCGGCGGTCTCAAAGCTCTCGACAGAGAAACCTGAGGGCCTGTCGCCGGAGGAGACGTCGTGGGTGGCCAGGATGGCGTCCGCGGCGCTCCACCTGAATCAGGGGGCGGCTATTTGTGCAGGCAGAGCAATGGGCAACAGCCTTGTTGTTCATCGCCACCTCTGGCTGTCCCTGACGGCCATGAGAGAGGCGGACAAGTCTGCCCTGCTGAATGCCCCGGTGACGGGCGAGGGCCTGTTCGGACCGGCTGTGGCTGCAGCGTCCGAACCCTTCTCGCGCCTGGAGGAGGAGAGGAAGCACCTGCTGGGGCATATGCCCCTGCAGAAAAAGGCTAACGCTGCTCCCTTCTCTATCCCTGCAGGTGCCACACAAGGTAGAAGGAAACGAGCTCGCCGTCCGATGGCACGAGCGGCCACTGCGACGCAGGCTGCTCCTCCCGCGACACCTGTTCCGCCTTTGGCTGTTCCCCCCGAGAGAGCGGGTTACAGCCGTCCACCTAATCCCAGCTGGCGTGGTGGCGGAGGTGGAAAAAAGAGGAGGGCGTGACTGGCGGCGGGGACCGAGGCTTCGGTTCCCACCCCTGTTTGCAGGGATGAAATAAAGAGGCTTGGACCTCCGCTTTACTCTTGCCCAGAAAGACAAGTGTTCCATCCAGTGCCTCTTGCAATCTCGACAGTTACTGAGCTGAGCACTCGTACTGTTGTCGAGCGGAGTAATGAGTTGGTTTCGGTTCGCGAGTTTCCCACTACTAGCGATGCCAAACCATCGGGCACGTACATAGCGGAGTCTGGCCCAGCTAGCAAGCGTGTGGCCAGACCGCTAGCCGCCCCCATGCGCCATAACACAGCGTGTGACTCTGTTATCACGTTACATGAGCCACCGCTGCAACGTTACGCGCAGACCTCTGGTCACGCTGGGAGTCTTCTCAAGGATCATAATGAGGACAGCACTCAGGCCTCTTTTGGCCTTGAGACGCTGCTCCAGCCCTTTCGAGTTGACCCCGCCTTGGGCTGTGTCGCCGAGTCGGTGCACAGCGGCGGCTGGGGTCAGACGAGAGTACGGCCGTTTCCTGTCTGCGGCTCCGCAGCTGAACGCACGCCCGCTCTCTCTGCATTATGCAGAGTGGCGAGAGTCATGCTCACTGTCAGGCTGGCTAGACAGGATACTGAGAGAGGGTTATACCATCCAGTTCATGCGCACTCCTCCTCCTTTCAGAGGAGTGAGGGAGACACGCTTGTCCTGTCCGCTGAAAGCGCTCGCACTTCGGAAAGAGATAGCGAGCTTGCTGACCAAAGGGACGGTGATCCCTGTCCCCAGAGATCAAGAGAACTCGGGTCTCTACTCCCCTTATTTTTTGGTTCCCAAGAAAAACGGGCAGATGAGACCGATTTTAGATCTGAGGGTGCTCAACGAGAGTGTGGCCAAACGGCCCTTTCGCATGCTGACGATAAAGCGTTTGCTGACTTGTGTGCAGCGGAACGACTTTGGGATCAGCATAGATCTGAAGGACGCGTATTTCCATGTGCCTATCAAACTGAAGCACAGGAGATTTCTGCGTTTTGCCTTCGAGGGGAAGAAGTACGAGTACACGCGCCTGCCGTTTGGGTACGCGCTGGCTCCTCGAACTTTCTCCAAGTGCGTGGAAGCAGCTCTAGAACCGTTACGGCGGAGGGGTATACGCATTCTGGCGTACCTCAACGACCTGTTAGTTCTGGCTCAGTCTCCGGACAGAGCTATCCAGGACGCGATCTCACTGGTGACTCAGCTCAGCCAGTTGGGGTTCGCGGTCAACTGGGAGAAGAGCGCTCCATGGCCCGCTCAGCAGTTTACCTACCTAGGTATCCATTTGGACACTGTTGGGATGAGAGCCAGACTGTCGGCACCACGGAGAGAGGCTATTTCGATAGCTCTCCGTGCGTTCCGGGTCTCACGCACAGTCACCGCACTGTCGGTGATGTCCCTGTTGGGGTTGATGGCGGCGGCTCACGTAGTAGTGCCATTGGGCCTGTTATACATGCGCAAGCTGCAGAGATGGTTCTATTTCGTGGAGCTCCGCCCCATAGGGGAGCTCTGCTCCTAATGGTTTACCCGCTGCCTAGTGCAGCCAATGACTGAAGATCAAAATGTACCCGCACCTATCACTCACACAGGTGCCCTATATAAGGGGGTGACAGCCGTCACTCATCCTCCCAAAAAATTCAGCACGGGTTGCTTGAATTCACTGGCTTGAAGATAGAAGAGTATCGCGAAGAAAAGAAAAATGAGCTTTTCCATGCCACCGCTCCCGCGCAAGGCTCTTTTAATAGCCAAGTGCAGGTGCCGTTACCTGGAGGCTGAGGGGAACCGCCACGAATTCTGTTTCGTGTGCATGGGACCCCGGCATGCCAGGGACGGGTTGGCGGATTCCCCTGACTGCGAATCATGCGCTTGCCTCTCCGTTTCGGAGGCGGCTGCGCTTTGATTTTTTCCAGGTGGAAGAGCCCCTTGAAGATGTGGTCTCGGCCCTGCTCTCCGACGAGGAGAATTCGGAGTTTGAGGACCACCTCGAGGCGGCAAATGAGGCGCAACCGTCTAGTAGGGACCCTCCTGTGGAGGTTATCCTGAAGAACGTGTTGCGCACAGCCCCCCTGTCCTTTCCTGATGTGGAAGGGCGGGCGCTGAGTTCAATTTCGGAGGATGACGAGGAGCCGGCTCCCGGCCTTACTGTCACCTCTGCACTGTCTCGAAGGGCGGATTTCCCTGCAATCATTAAGAAAGCAGCGGAGATCATGGGCGTTCCGCTGCCGGCCTCTCCTCCTGTGGAGGAAGAGGACCCGTGGGAGATTGGCCCTCATGCAAAACGCATGAAGACTTCAAAACCCCTGTGCCCCACCATGCCAAAGCTGGCTGATTACGTGCAGGGCTCCTGGGAAGCGCCTTTGATGGCTAACGCGCCAGTCAAAGCGCTGCTCCCTTTCACGAGGGTGACCGGGCTGGGAGAGGCGGTTTAGACCGGCCCCCCGCCCTTGGAACCGTCCCTCGCGGCATACCTGGTTCCAGGGGCCAGCGCGTGGATGACGACTAAGAAGGCAAACCTGCCGTCCTCCCGTGACAAGCTTACTGCCTCTCTGGCAGACAAAGCTTATGTCTGGGGTGCGCAGGCAGCGGCAGCCTCCGGCAACGCCGCCCTTTTAACGGCGGCGGTCTCAAAGCTCTCGACAGAGAAACCTGAGGGCCTGTCGCCGGAGGAGACGTCGTGGGTGGCCAGGATGGCGTCCGCGGCGCTCCACCTGAATCAGGGGGCGGCTATTTGTGCAGGCAGAGCAATGGGCAACAGCCTTGTTGTTCATCGCCACCTCTGGCTGTCCCTGACGGCCATGAGAGAGGCGGACAAGTCTGCCCTGCTGAATGCCCCGGTGACGGGCGAGGGCCTGTTCGGACCGGCTGTGGCTGCAGCGTCCGAACCCTTCTCGCGCCTGGAGGAGGAGAGGAAGCACCTGCTGGGGCATATGCCCCTGCAGAAAAAGGCTAACGCTGCTCCCTTCTCTATCCCTGCAGGTGCCACACAAGGTAGAAGGAAACGAGCTCGCCGTCCGATGGCACGAGCGGCCACTGCGACGCAGGCTGCTCCTCCCGCGACACCTGTTCCGCCTTTGGCTGTTCCCCCCGAGAGAGCGGGTTACAGCCGTCCACCTAATCCCAGCTGGCGTGGTGGCGGAGGTGGAAAAAAGAGGAGGGCGTGACTGGCGGCGGGGACCGAGGCTTCGGTTCCCACCCCTGTTTGCAGGGATGAAATAAAGAGGCTTGGACCTCCGCTTTACTCTTGCCCAGAAAGACAAGTGTTCCATCCAGTGCCTCTTGCAATCTCGACAGTTACTGAGCTGAGCACTCGTACTGTTGTCGAGCGGAGTAATGAGTTGGTTTCGGTTCGCGAGTTTCCCACTACTAGCGATGCCAAACCATCGGGCACGTACATAGCGGAGTCTGGCCCAGCTAGCAAGCGTGTGGCCAGACCGCTAGCCGCCCCCATGCGCCATAACACAGCGTGTGACTCTGTTATCACGTTACATGAGCCACCGCTGCAACGTTACGCGCAGACCTCTGGTCACGCTGGGAGTCTTCTCAAGGATCATAATGAGGACAGCACTCAGGCCTCTTTTGGCCTTGAGACGCTGCTCCAGCCCTTTCGAGTTGACCCCGCCTTGGGCTGTGTCGCCGAGTCGGTGCACAGCGGCGGCTGGGGTCAGACGAGAGTACGGCCGTTTCCTGTCTGCGGCTCCGCAGCTGAACGCACGCCCGCTCTCTCTGCATTATGCAGAGTGGCGAGAGTCATGCTCACTGTCAGGCTGGCTAGACAGGATACTGAGAGAGGGTTATACCATCCAGTTCATGCGCACTCCTCCTCCTTTCAGAGGAGTGAGGGAGACACGCTTGTCCTGTCCGCTGAAAGCGCTCGCACTTCGGAAAGAGATAGCGAGCTTGCTGACCAAAGGGACGGTGATCCCTGTCCCCAGAGATCAAGAGAACTCGGGTCTCTACTCCCCTTATTTTTTGGTTCCCAAGAAAAACGGGCAGATGAGACCGATTTTAGATCTGAGGGTGCTCAACGAGAGTGTGGCCAAACGGCCCTTTCGCATGCTGACGATAAAGCGTTTGCTGACTTGTGTGCAGCGGAACGACTTTGGGATCAGCATAGATCTGAAGGACGCGTATTTCCATGTGCCTATCAAACTGAAGCACAGGAGATTTCTGCGTTTTGCCTTCGAGGGGAAGAAGTACGAGTACACGCGCCTGCCGTTTGGGTACGCGCTGGCTCCTCGAACTTTCTCCAAGTGCGTGGAAGCAGCTCTAGAACCGTTACGGCGGAGGGGTATACGCATTCTGGCGTACCTCAACGACCTGTTAGTTCTGGCTCAGTCTCCGGACAGAGCTATCCAGGACGCGATCTCACTGGTGACTCAGCTCAGCCAGTTGGGGTTCGCGGTCAACTGGGAGAAGAGCGCTCCATGGCCCGCTCAGCAGTTTACCTACCTAGGTATCCATTTGGACACTGTTGGGATGAGAGCCAGACTGTCGGCACCACGGAGAGAGGCTATTTCGATAGCTCTCCGTGCGTTCCGGGTCTCACGCACAGTCACCGCACTGTCGGTGATGTCCCTGTTGGGGTTGATGGCGGCGGCTCACGTAGTAGTGCCATTGGGCCTGTTATACATGCGCAAGCTGCAGAGATGGTTCTATTTCGTGGAGCTCCGCCCCATAGGGGAGCTCTGCTCCTAATGGTTTACCCGCTGCCTAGTGCAGCCAATGACTGAAGATCAAAATGTACCCGCACCTATCACTCACACAGGTGCCCTATATAAGGGGGTGACAGCCGTCACTCATCCTCCCAAAAAATTCAGCACGGGTTGCTTGAATTCACTGGCTTGAAGATAGAAGAGTATCGCGAAGAAAAGAAAAATGAGCTTTTCCATGCCACCGCTCCCGCGCAAGGCTCTTTTAATAGCCAAGTGCAGGTGCCGTTACCTGGAGGCTGAGGGGAACCGCCACGAATTCTGTTTCGTGTGCATGGGACCCCGGCATGCCAGGGACGGGTTGGCGGATTCCCCTGACTGCGAATCATGCGCTTGCCTCTCCGTTTCGGAGGCGGCTGCGCTTTGATTTTTTCCAGGTGGAAGAGCCCCTTGAAGATGTGGTCTCGGCCCTGCTCTCCGACGAGGAGAATTCGGAGTTTGAGGACCACCTCGAGGCGGCAAATGAGGCGCAACCGTCTAGTAGGGACCCTCCTGTGGAGGTTATCCTGAAGAACGTGTTGCGCACAGCCCCCCTGTCCTTTCCTGATGTGGAAGGGCGGGCGCTGAGTTCAATTTCGGAGGATGACGAGGAGCCGGCTCCCGGCCTTACTGTCACCTCTGCACTGTCTCGAAGGGCGGATTTCCCTGCAATCATTAAGAAAGCAGCGGAGATCATGGGCGTTCCGCTGCCGGCCTCTCCTCCTGTGGAGGAAGAGGACCCGTGGGAGATTGGCCCTCATGCAAAACGCATGAAGACTTCAAAACCCCTGTGCCCCACCATGCCAAAGCTGGCTGATTACGTGCAGGGCTCCTGGGAAGCGCCTTTGATGGCTAACGCGCCAGTCAAAGCGCTGCTCCCTTTCACGAGGGTGACCGGGCTGGGAGAGGCGGTTTAGACCGGCCCCCCCGCCCTTGGAACCGTCCCTCGCGGCATACCTGGTTCCAGGGGCCAGCGCGTGGATGACGACTAAGAAGGCAAACCTGCCGTCCTCCCGTGACAAGCTTACTGCCTCTCTGGCAGACAAAGCTTATGTCTGGGGTGCGCAGGCAGCGGCAGCCTCCGGCAACGCCGCCCTTTTAACGGCGGCGGTCTCAAAGCTCTCGACAGAGAAACCTGAGGGCCTGTCGCCGGAGGAGACGTCGTGGGTGGCCAGGATGGCGTCCGCGGCGCTCCACCTGAATCAGGGGGCGGCTATTTGTGCAGGCAGAGCAATGGGCAACAGCCTTGTTGTTCATCGCCACCTCTGGCTGTCCCTGACGGCCATGAGAGAGGCGGACAAGTCTGCCCTGCTGAATGCCCCGGTGACGGGCGAGGGCCTGTTCGGACCGGCTGTGGCTGCAGCGTCCGAACCCTTCTCGCGCCTGGAGGAGGAGAGGAAGCACCTGCTGGGGCATATGCCCCTGCAGAAAAAGGCTAACGCTGCTCCCTTCTCTATCCCTGCAGGTGCCACACAAGGTAGAAGGAAAACGAGCTCGCCGTCCGATGGCACGAGCGGCCACTGCGACGCAGGCTGCTCCTCCCGCGACACCTGTTCCGCCTTTGGCTGTTCCCCCCGAGAGAGCGGGTTACAGCCGTCCACCTAATCCCAGCTGGCGTGGTGGCGGAGGTGGAAAAAAGAGGAGGGCGTGACTGGCGGCGGGGACCGAGGCTTCGGTTCCCACCCCTGTTTGCAGGGATGAAATAAAGAGGCTTGGACCTCCGCTTTACTCTTGCCCAGAAAGACAAGTGTTCCATCCAGTGCCTCTTGCAATCTCGACAGTTACTGAGCTGAGCACTCGTACTGTTGTCGAGCGGAGTAATGAGTTGGTTTCGGTTCGCGAG